>NC_134861.1:1700000-1902500 GCF_049852395.1 Peromyscus maniculatus bairdii
TGGTGGGGGCTTTGAGATGCTTGGTGATGCATCTATTTAAAGATTAAATTAATCTTGGGGAGATACTTGGTCTATAAAGTGCTTGCTGCACAAGCATGAGAGCTAGAGTTCGATCCCCCAGATGCCACATAAAGGGTTGTGGAGTGTGCTTGTAATCCTCATTCAGGGGAACAGAGATAGCAGACATACAAGTTTGCTGGCCAGCCAGCCTCGACAAGTCAATGAGCCCCACGTCAATGAGATACCCTGCCTCAAAACCAAGATGGATGGCTCCTTAGGAATGACTTGGCCTGCACATGTATGCACATCACTATCATTGTAACACACCACACACACACACACACACACACACACACACACACACACACACACACACACAGCTTTAATGAGTGTAAAACTGTAACCCTGTGAGTTAAGTATAGCTATTGTCCTTATTTGCTAATAAGGAAATGGAGACCCTAGGAGGTAATTTGCTGAAGCTTGCAGGGCTCACAGGTAGATAGTTTCCATTGTGTGAATTCAGCAGAGCAGCCATGTTGAGTGATTGCCCCGGGTAACTGCAATGGGTTTTGCCCACATAGCTTTTGCCCAGCACATTCTAAACAGATAAAGCCACTAGAATGCTATGTGGAGCTCTGCAATGAGACCCAGCACCAAGAATGTACTTGCTCATGTTATGTTAAGGTAAACCAGGGACACTCTTTTAGATAAGGTCACTTCTGTCCTAATCGATATACGTGCACCTTTTCCGGACCCCAATGCAGGGTAATGCTCCTGTCATAAACGGCACTCCATAATCCTATATCTATCTAGTGGCCTTTTTCTTTGGTCTCCTGGGACTCCAGTGCTGGCCATCATGCACTACTGTGCCCAAATTGTTCTGGACACCAGTGTACTGGCTCCAGTTTCTAGAACTATCAGAACTACTCACACAGCTTCTCTCTTCCATGTCCCATCCTCCTGCACGCTGTAACTCTTCTCCTAGAATCCACTCAGGATGGTGGGGGCTGGGGCACAAATGTGTCTGTTGGGCGTTTTCTATTGGGTGACATTTCCTCACACCGGTACCTAGAAGGCCAACTCTTAGAATATAGTAGGTACCGCTGCTCCAAAGGGTCACAACCCATGCTGACTCACACTGGACACCTGAGCATACACACTCCAGTTCCTCACAGTAGCCTTGCTGGGGAGGCAGCATCTCCCTGTCATGTCGCAGCTGAGGCAGAAACAAAGTTATTCAGTATCACAAAGGATTTAACTAGAATGGACTGGTGCCAGACAGACCATTTACTGTGACACCCCTTTCTATTACCTATTTTTCAGGTCCAAGAGACCCTACTCCCCTTAAAGACCCTATTTCCCTGTGGTTTTTTTTTTCTGTTTTTGTTTGTTTGTTTTTGTGTGTGCGTGTGTGCATGCGTGTGTGTGTGTGTGTGTGTGTGTGTGTGTGTGTGTGTGTCCCAGCTACAGTCCCAAGGAGCACTCGCACCCTGACAGCTGTTCCCACCCAAAGAGCAGCTTTCAGACTGTGCCCCCCGGGGGGAAAGGAATGACTCTCAGGGAACGCCCCACCCTGGCTGCATCACGATGCTTCAGGGAGAGACCACAGCTGGTTTGAAATCCCTGGAGGGGAGGGAGTGGGTCATAAATGAACCACAAAGGCCTCATTGCATGCACACAAGTCACAGCAAGCAGTAATGATCAGCACCAGAAACATGGACAGCGGCACCATGGGTGTCAATCTGACTTTATTGGAGCCAAGACTGGGAGTGGGTGATCCAGGAGCAGGCCAGGGACTTAGGGGGTCCTATTAGAGCAATCTAGGAAGAGGCCAGGGATTTGGGGGTCCAACTGGATTGAAGGACTGAAATTCTGGACCTGAAAGCTGTTACATAACTTGCAAAGCACCTTCTCTGCTCCAAGCCCTCCATCACTTTAAGTATCAGTGAAACTGATTTTGTGGGTGTCATTTTGGAAACTGAATATAGCAATACGTGTGAAACCTAGGGAAATGGTCAGCACACAACAGGGATAAATATATATAATTTATTCGAATGAAGATGCTCTCCATGTCAGACATCCAGTAAAAAGGGGGTGCATGCTTGTACTGATGCAGCTTCTCAAGGTGTGGTAGTTTGAATGTAACTGGCCCCCATAATATCATAGAAAGTGGCAGTATTGGGAGGTATGGCTTTGTTGGAGTGGGTACGGTCTTGTTAGAGGAAGTGTGTCACTGTGGGGGCAGGCTTTTTAGGTTTCCTATGCTCAGGATACCACCCAGTGTTTCAGTCGACTTCCCATTGCCTGCAAGATGTAGGACTCTCAGCTACTCCTCCACCACCATGTCTGCCTGCATGTTGCCATGCTCCCCTCCATGATGATAATGGACTGAACCTCTGAAACTGTGAGAGAGCCCTAATTAAATGTTTTCCTTTATAAGAGTTGCTGTGGTCATGGTGTCTCTTCACAGCAATAGAAACTCTAAGACGCATGGCTATGACCAGTCCCTGAGAGAAACAGCTTGAAGGAGAAAGATCGCCTCTGCTCACAGTTTCAGAGTTCTCATTCCATGGTCCATCTGGCTCCACTGCTGTGGGCCTAAGGTAAAGCTAATCATAGCAGAGAGCATCCCCTCCCAGTGCACAGGAAGCAGAAAGAAAGAAACAGGAAGAGAGCTAGGAACGATACTTTCAGGAGGCACATCCCCCAGTGACCTATTTCCTCCACCAGGCCCTACCTCCTACAGTTCTGCCACCTCCCAAAATAGTGCCACCAGCTGGGGACCAAATGTTCAACATCTGAGCTTGTGGGGAACAGTTCATGGGAGTGTCATACCCTGTCCTGAGCCTTTACACAGGAACACATTTACTGATGTTCACAACAGGTACTGATGGGGCAAGGGAGGCACGGAGGGATAGAGAGCATCTATCACATTTATGAAGTGGTTTGATTGGCTCCAGGATGCACTGTCTTTACCAACACACCCTCCCGCTTCTCCAAAGTGCTACACTGGAGAAGCACGCAGTGTCGGAGATACCGTTCATTAGTTCCTTACCACTGTGGGAACTCAATGGCTGAAAAAGTACAGCTGCCCGGGAGTAAATTCATGATCTCTCAGTGCTGGAACTCCTGGTGGGTTTGTTTGTTACTTTATTTGTTTGCATTTCCCCCCAATTCACCCAAATAAACATATTTGATTTGATAAGCAGAAAAGCATGCTGTTTAAAGTATGCTTATTTCTATCTGAGATGCCAGGAGTGGTTAGGCACTGCGTAGGAGGCCATGGTCTCCAGGCAATGCTTGGAAATCTTCTAGCCAGCTTAATGTACTATCAACTTATGCTTCGTCCCTCCCAAGATCAGCACCACCGAAACACAGTCCATCCTCAAATCCCTCGGCCTCTTTCACACAGTCCATCCTAGCCCCCAAGTCATTATGTTGCCAAGGATGACCCTGATCTCCTGATCCTCCTGCCTCTACCTCTCAAGTGCTGGGATGACAGGCATGTGTTACCACGCATGGTTTATTCAGTGGGGGAAGGGAGTTCAAGCCCAGGGCCCCCTGCAGGCTTGATAATCACTCTACCAATTGAGCTATGCACTTAGGTTTCTAAAGTGAATTTTAATGGAGACCCATGGCTCCAGTTCTTGACCCTACTCGGGGAGGGAGTGGCTCTCTGTACAGCCCTCCCATCAAGCAGGAGGCCCTGGGCTTCCCATAACTCCCAGCCCCCACCGTGAAGGGAAGCCAGAGTGTGTGTTTATGTGTGTGTTAGCTGGTTTCCCTCGGCAGTAGCAGTCTAATTACACAGCCGTGCAAGGCCATGACCTCCCCATCCATCATCCTTCAGGACTATTCACGACTCGGGTTGGCACAGGTTCCCCAGGGACCAAGTGGCTACTGGCACCCAGGTTCCAGCTGAGGCTAAATCTCACCAGACTCACTTTATCTCCCTTGTCTTCTGCTGCATTGGATGAGCTGGGTCCAAGTACCATCTCTCAGATGGAAGGAGAGAAAATCCCATTTGCACTCAGAAACATGCTTCATGAAGGTAAGCATGGAGCATCTAAAGATTCAGTTATCACATGGAGCGTGCTCAGTGGGCAAAGCATGGAGCATCTAAAGATTCAGTCGTCACACGGAGCGTGCTCAGTGGGCAAAGAAGTCAGGGAACGCATTGACACAGGAGGGGCCTGGAGGCTAAATCAGATGTGACACCTCACCTTGGAGAGAGATACTGGCTCAGAGAGAACTGCCCTCCATCGTGTGGAGGAGACTTGATTTTACCATGAGCATCTCATGTATGCTGAGCCTGTGCCAGGCCCTGAGTACCATGAGCTAGGCATATCTTCTATCTGTGTTTTCCTGCACATTGGCTCTAGACCCATCTGTTCTCTAGGCCCAGGAGGCCAACCCGGGAGGGTGATCGCAATGGTTGGCCTTAAGGATAGTATCACCAGGGCTTCCTTGGCCTCTGGCTTCCAGTGTGGTTCATCTAATGGGAAGCACAATGGAGAGAGGAGGGACGTTTCTAGAATTTACTTTTCATCCAACATAAATAGGCCTGGCAGCACTTGAGTTCCTTAGGAGCACACTTCAGTTGCAAGAACAGCTCTTCTCCTCACCTTCTGAGAGCCCTCAGATTCAAAATGGAGTGACTCCCATTGAACCTTAACAGCAACAACAATAAATGAAGCCAGGAGGTGCTGGAAGAGAGGACCACACATGCAAGCCTGCTAGCAGGAACTATCACAAAGACCCTACCAGATCCGTAGCCTTGTGTAAGGAATACGTCTGCAAGGATGCCTGCCCAGATGCTCTGTCCTGAGCCTGCTACCTCTCTGAACTGAACTTTCGATGCCCCTTTTCCTAGTGCTGGGGGACAGGTGAGTACTGCAAGACAGCCAGGTGTGCCTCCTCCATTGCTGTGGCCTCTTGAATCTGCACAGCTGACAATGGTGCACATGCTCCCATCGCCATGGTGGGAAGTCTAGGGTAGATGGGGAAGGGTAGGACTCCAACCACACCACTGAGACCCATCAGTGAGACCCACTGTGCAAAACACAGGACAGTGACCTGATTTTTTCCACAGATGAAAAGAGAGGAAGAAAAACTTGTGTATTAAAAGATATAAAAGGCCATTTTTGTGGGCAAATGGATGATATGTAGATGGATGTGTGGATGGATGGATGGATGGATGGATGGATGGATGGATGGATGGATGGATGGATGGGTAGGTAGGTAGATAGGTGGGGTGGGTAGATGAATGACCCTAACTCTAACCCTAACCCTAACCCTAAACACTCCTGTTTAAGGGGTAAGTTTATCTTACATAGATCTACCTCAAAAAAGGCATGCCAATCAGCTATAGTGAAACCCTACTTAGACTCAGTTTCAAGGAAACCATAAAAAAATTGCTCATATAATTTGTAAAATAATTAGAAAATTGAACCAATTGGATGTTTGATAAAATTAAAGAATTATCACTTATATTTCGGGGCATGATGATGGGACAGTGTTTAAAATGATTGTGAACTGAATAATGTATGTCTAGCCCCATTTCCAAATGAATGAATGAATGAATGAATGAATGAATGAATGGTAAGGTGGATAGATTGATAGGTAGATGGACAGATGGACAGATTGATGGACAGATGGATGGATGGATGGATGGATGGATGGATGGATGGATGGATGGATGATGGATGGATGGATGGGTAGGTGGGTAAATAGGTGGGGTGGGTATATAAAATGAATAAATAAGTGAATGGTAAAGTAGATAGGTAGACAGATACATGGATGGACATATGGACCGGTTGATAGACAGAGAGATGGGTGATCAAACTGTGGCAAGTCTATCCAGGTGAAGCATATTCACCCTTTAAAAGGTAGGAAATCATGACACTCTATTGTACACACGCACCTTCATGACATTGTACTAAATCTAACAAAGCTAGGCACAAAGGGATGAATCCCATAGGGTCCACCACTATGAGGGGCCTAGTCACTGTCACTTTAAGACACAAAGTAGACTGGGGATTGCCAAGGTAGGTGGGTGGTTCATGTTATATGGGGACAGAGTTTCAGTTTGGGAAGATGGAAATATTTTGGAGAGAGACAGAGGAAATGGCCACAGAGCAGGTGACCACACTCCTGTTTAAGGGGGTAAGTTTGTTGTACAGAGATCTACCTCAAAAAAGACATGCCAATCAGCTATAGTGAGACCCTACGTAGACTCAGGTTCAAGTAAACCATAAAAAAATAATTTGTAAAATAATTAGAAAACTGAACCAATTGGATGTTTGATAAAATTAAAGAATTATCACTTATTCAGGGCATGATGATGGGACAGTGTTTGAAATGGTTGTGAACTGAATAATGTATGTCTAGCCCCACTTCCAAATAATGTGGTAGAAGGGGAGACGGGTCCGGGTCCTGATGAAGGAGCCTGGTCTCAAGCTGATCTTTGTCGAAGCTGAACGATGACCACACTGGAACCTTTTACTGTTCTGTCTGATTTTGTAAGTATTTGACATTTTTCATGCTAAAATGTTTTAAACTTCCTTCCATTCCCCCATCCATCTTTCTGTGACAGAGGATCCTGCTGTGTGGCCTCAAACTTACAGAGCTCTCTCTGGCGCCACCCAAAAAGTGCTGAGGTACATAGTCATGCCTCGCTTGGAAACCAATTCTCAGTCACTTTTACATCAGCCACCCTGATTCTTCCTCCACTCTCCACAGACTCAGAGCTTGAATTGCTTGTCATCCCAGGCCATGGCCTTCCCTCTGCTCACAGGGCAGGAAGAAGGACATTCTGGACCCCAGATTCTCCCTGCCTTCCTATGGTCCCCTCTCCTAACCAGAACCACATTCTCTTGCATTCCCACTATTGCCAAGAAGCGTGCCTATGGTAGTGTTGATTATGATTATTATTATCATCATTATGATTCTGGAAGTTTCCAGAGATGCCTCTCTGTGCTGAGCCCAGTGATCATGGCTCTTGTGTGTGTGTGTGTGTGTGTGTGTATGTGTGTGTGTGTGTGTGTGTGTGAGATGTGGCCCATATTCCATAGCACACTGACCATACATTTCAACCATGGCATGGATATGGCACTTTAGGTCCTAAGAGTGTGACCAACTCTGCCCCAGGGGACACTTGCACACTGCCACGAAAAGCCCAGAGCAATACATGTACTTTATCCTAACCTCTTCTGCAAGGGCCTCCTGTGTGGCTGAGTCCTGCTCACCTCTCTATCACTACACCTTAGAGTTTCCTATGCCTGGGTTATAAAGATCACACTGTCAGAGTCACATAGAGGAAAGAAAGCTGCAGCTCTTCCATGCTTGAGGCCTCTGAGTATGGCAAAGAGAGGCTCACTCCTTCTTGTCATGCTGGAAGTCAGACACCCCCATTCCACAGGCCAGAACACTGAGACCCTGGAGATATGCGAGGGTCACAACCAGAATCTGAAGCATGGGGTGGGAGTTAGGTACGCTTAGCTCCTAAGCCATTTGCTTCTCTGCGTAGGCTGGGAAAGCATGAGAGGCTGCCTGAGTTAGGAATGCTTCAGGGCACATCATGAAGCATGTCACCAGGCTGTATCAGCAAGGATGAGGGGAGATGATGTCACCACGGAGGTGCTTTGTCAGGTGGAAACCAGGTCTCCAAGGGCTGCCACTGAAAGCTACATCTGGCTAGCTAGCCCAGGTTAAGGTGAGCACAAGGCTCTGTCCTCAGGGCACACACTCCACCTGGGTTTTGTGGGTTTGTCTGCCCAGGTCCTTGCTTCCTGTGGTTTTACACCAGGCTTCCTGCCTCCAAAAGAAAGAGCAACTGAACACGGTGCCAGATGGAACTGCCACTCCAGGTCCCCACTGGCCTGAGCCTGAAGCCAACTAGCTCTCCTCTTGTCAGATGATCGCTCTTCAGGGCGCAGCGAAGGCCACCCACTCTCTCCAACACTTTAGCAACCATCCCCAATGGCCATCTCACAACTTCTCAGCATCCCCTGTGGTCCTTTCCTCCTAACTGTGAGCCCAGCAGGTGGAAGCAGGGCAGCCACTGCTGGGACTGAGAAGCAAACACATATTTATTATGTGAAAGCTGCCAGAAGAAATGGAGTCGCTTCTGCCATGCTCATAAAAACCGAAAGCAATCGTGACGAAAGCCTGAGGTGATGAGAGAGGGGATTTTTGCCACACACACTTGGTGCCAAGAACTATTGCAGGCAGGGCCTGCTGGAGGTGCAGCCACGGGCGGAGGCCATCACAACACTGTAGGTCCACACCCGCCCACTCTGTACAGCACCAGGCCAGGTGTGGGCCTCTGTAATGGCAGCTTACTGTATCAACATCTCTGTACCCCCCCCCTTCACGTTCCTTTTACAAACTTCCCCTTACCTCATACACGGGCCCAGACAGTGCTCAGCCAACCCCAGAGAAACTGTCACCATTGGAGAGAGTCTGATTGCCATTAGGGGTTGACCCCTAGCCTCCCTCTCCTGATATACCCCTGGGCGAGGCTTGTCTGTGACGGCAAACTGTGTGTCCCACAGCTGGGTGTGACGGTACAGGGCTACAGCACCCCATGCCCTCTGTGGGTACAGCTCTCCCTGGGGGGACAGGGAAGGGACTTAGCTCCTATGGCTGCCCCACTTTGACCCTTCCCCCATCCTGGCAGCACCCTCCCCCCCATGCGCGCACACACACACACACACACACACACACACACACACACACACACACACGTTTCCAGGGTGTAGCACAGTGCACACTTCCACCAGGAGGCTACCAGGTATTCTCACGGGCAGCTGCCTACCCCGTAGTTCCACCCTGTATCCCATCTGCTTATGTCCCTGGGCCCCAGTCTACACATTGTCTGCCTGGAAGCCCAGGGGCAGGAGCTGGCGGGAGACGAAGAAGACCTAGCTCTAGTCCCTCCTGCCCTCCCAGATTCACAGGAAGATGAATGAGGCCCCAGGGAGAGAAACCACACTCAACGCAGCCATTCTTTGACTATACAAGCAAAGCCAGGCCTCCCCATGGACTGGCCTCATGGCCAGGGGGAGGGGTACTCTTACCTCACTCGCTTTGGCTAGGCTCCCGGGGAAGTCCTCCACGTGGCTGGCTGACAACTGACTGACGAATTATTTTCTGCTGCAGTGGCAGAGCTAGTCTGATTGCCGGCCTCTCCAGAGGCCAAGGCAGAGGGGTGGCTGCCTCCAGCTCCTGCAGACCACGTTCCTGCCTGGCCTTCAACATCCTTGATGCAAGTCCTGCCCTGGCCTCTGATAACAAATAGCCGACCGAGAGTGTGACAGGGCCACCTTGTGCCTCCCAAAGCTCTGCAGGCCTGGGACAAGGCCAGAGTCTGCCAGTATCCATCGCAACAGCGCTCAGAAGTCAGAGCACAAAGCAGCCCCAATTGGAGACCTCAGTGTACCCCAGGGGTGCTGATGGCACTTTCTGGTTTATAAGTATTTTGTATTTAGTGGGCAATGGTGACCATGGAGAGCAGCAGGGATCACTTTGGAGTGACCCATCTGGATGGCCTCTCACCAAGGCCCGGAACATGGGCACAGGCTGGAAGGAGCTGAGGTGACAGATAATGCCTTGTGCTGGAGACAGGTGGCACCACCCCCACAGGACGAGCTGAACCCTTGCCTGTACCTCAGGTGCACATCCTTTCTCCACCACATTCTTGATGCTCCAACTGATGACGTCATGATGCATTCCCAAGACAAAGGGAGAGGAGGAGCAGAAGAGGGGTCACCAAGCCAACATCCTCACCCAGCTCTGCAGGGTACTTCATCATCAAAAACAATGGCTGGCATGCCAAGTGGGACCTCACATTAACTGGTAACTTATTTATTTATTTATTTTGGAGATGAGGTCTTGCCAGCCTGAGCTGGCCTGGGACTTGCTATGCACACCAGGCTGCCCTTGAACTCATAGATCTGCCTGTCTCTGCTTCCCTAGTGCTGGGATTAAAGGTGTACACCACCACACCCAGCTTAACAGCTAACTTTAAGCAAAACAACTGTAAAATGCTTCACACAACAGTGCTTTCCTCTGGAGGGAGGCTCCAATGGGGTGCCCAGTGATCCCCAAGCCAAGAGGAAGAACACTTTTCATGTGTTCCCAGCACTACAACAGCAGACAATGGTCACCTAGTTACCATGATAACCAGAAGACTGAAGGAGATGTGGGCTCACTGGCAGCCTCTCTAGGACATAACCTGGACATGGTTCCGTCTCCCAAGCCCCAAGCTAAGCCAAGTAGCCACAGCTCTGTAAGCCTTGCTTGCATTTCAGTGGCTTCCAATTCTCCCGGAAATCAAACCCACAAGCTCCTAGATCTGTGCTGTGGTAGTTTCATGAGATACTAATATTGGGGAAGGCAAGGGAAGAGCAGATGGGAATTCTCAGTTCATTCTCTCTCAGACTGAAAGCCAAAGCTCACCCAGACTAAGCCCACGGGCTCCGCCTACATCTTGAGGTGCCTCAGTTTCTTGTCTTTGTCTTTGTCCTCCCTTCCAGGAGGGAGCAGAGTAGGGCAGGGAGCTCTGACCTTCCCTTCAAGAGGAGAAAAGACACATGTCCCAAGGCCTGGGACATGAGGTCCAAAGACCCCAGGGCAGCTTGCGATGCTTCATTCTGAAGGGTGACTGTGCAGCTGGCTAAGACACAGTGGCCTGGTCCTTCCCAGGTCCGCGCACAGCAAACCCTTTCGGTCACTGCCAAAGCTGAACGGAGTCTGCAAGGCGCATCCGCATCCTTCCAGCTTCACCCACAACTGCAAGCCTCCAAGCCAAAGACAAAAGCACGCCCCACTCCCCGAGGGCTGAGAGCGAGACTGATTTCTTAAAGTGCTCTCGCAAGGCTCAGCTTCAAATATTTATGGAGGCTGTGAAGTGGCCCCAGAGCGCGAGTGGCCCTGTCAACTCCACGCCCGCTGCAGTGATTTATTGGCCTGGGGATTGCTGCAGACACTGCCTGAGTGCTTGGTGGAAAGCCAGCCTCCTCCAGGAGACGCAGAGTGGCAAGAAACCCAGCTAGGAGTGGAGGGGGTGGGGATGTTTTGCCTCTGACCCTTAGACATGGTGGGGAAAGCTCTGGTTCCCCATTACTGGGCTCTGTCCAGAATCCAGGCTGAGCCCGAAGACGGGGACAGCTGGAGAAGAGAAAACACAAGTAGGTCTCTGTGTCCCCTGATTACGGGACTGCAGGTCACACCTCTTATTCAAGGAAGATATAACAACAACAACTAATGCATATCAAGCACTTACTGTGCTGACATCAAACCTCTTACCGCATGCTCACTTCTTCCTAAGCAGTTCTAAGAGGCCATCATCACCAAGTCACAGTCATGGAAATGGAGATGGGGACTAGTTGGGTTGTCACACCCGGCCACTGAGCAAGTAATGACATGCAGGCATTGGGCTGGTGGCAGAAGGGAAGCAAAGGCTTTTGTTCTCAATGGCAGGAGAACGTGCCCTTCACACAGAAAGGCCCTGTGTCTCCTGCATGGTAGCCTCGTGCCAGTGTCCCCATGGCCCTCCAAATGCGCACCCCATTCCCTGCACTGTATCCTCACCCTAGGCTTGCCTCAGGGCTCTGCACAATGGGACAAGCCAAGCAATTTTGACGACCCCAGACATCTTCTGTTAACTATATGTGGCTGTGAAGCTGCTAACTCCACATCACTCGGGGCCGTGTGATTTCATCCTCTACCCTGTCTACAAGCCCTCCATCAGCCACTCCTGGGCATAAGACAATCCACATCAGCACCTCACCCGTGAAAACACGTTCCCTTCCAGAACCCACAGGAAGGACCAGCGACAGGAGCACAGCAGCAGGAAGCTCTTTTGCCTCTCCAGCATCCTCCAGATGTGGTCATGCATCTGCCTTTCAGCCTCACCAGCAGACTGGAGCCATCCCTCCATCCCCCAGGGATGGGATGGGGAGCAGCCACAGAGCCACATTGTCAATGCCTGAGTCTCCTGGGTGAGCCTGGGCCACTTTTAACCTCCTGCCTTTCCTCATAGGCAGAGCGGGTATGATGTGGCTATGGGGTCCCTGTGAGGATGCAACTCCATGTAGGACTCCTCCCTTCACAGTCTCTATTCTGCTTCTCTCCCTGTGCTCCAGCCACGATCACTCCTCCTATACCCACACAGCTTGCAATTGCTCACCTGCTCCATAGACATACAACAAAGGCTACTATTGCCTGTGACGCCTCCAGGTTGGGGAGGTCACAGGGGACAGGTCAGAGCCAGGCAAATCAGAAGTGGCTTTCTCAGGAGATGGGAAGGCATTCTTATTTCTAGGCATGGAACCTACACAGGGCAGTGAAGCCACCAGGCAGAAAGTTGATGAAGGCCGCTGAGCACAGTCAGCACTTGTGAGCAGCTCTCCTGGGCTGGAAACTAACAAATACTTCATAGATGTGGGGTCATCGAATTGTCCCACCACCCTGTCATGCAAATGTCCTGTCTTCATGCTTAAGATAAAAATGTAATATAAGTGGTGAGGAAGGCGGGGTATCACAAGAATCGAAGACAGAAGAGAATAAATCCTATGCTGAGATGCAGTCGGGGAGAGCTGTTTTCTCTGCTCTTCTGTTGTTCTGTGAGACCTACAGGTTCCCTACAAACACAGGGTGCCGCCATGCTGCCTTTCATCCTCTTCAGCCTCATGATAGCATCGGGCACCGCCACGCCCATTTTATACAGAAGGACTGACACACAAACGGATGAAGGGCTTTGTCCCCCACCACACTGGTCTAACGAGGACAGGGCTGAGCTTTGAACTCAGGCCAGCCCAGGCCCCAAATTTAATAAGTTAAATGGTTTGTCTGGAGCCAGTGGTGTGTTTTTAGTGAAAACTGATTCAGATGCTTCAAAGTAGAAACAACTAGAAAATCTAGACAAAAGGGAAAAGCAAAAACAAAACAAAAATGTCAGCTGGGATCTGCAGTGGACCAAGACTGGGAAGCTTTATGAGACTGACACTGACTGACATCAGGGTTATGGTCCCATGAAGTCCAGTGGGTGCCAGTGACTTCCCTGCAGTGGCAGTCTGTGGGAGGTCCAGGCAGTCCTGACGGGAGGATGCTGGACAGGGCTCTCATAGCCTGTGGGACACCGGGAACCGTGGGAAAGGACTTGGAGGACCCTGTAGATTTTGGACCCAGAAGTGAGTGTGAGCCAGATGGCAGGCAGAGCTGCTCTGGCGGCATCATCTTTGAATCAGCCCCGGGTGAGGAAGGCACTGGCCAGGCCAGCCCATCAGAGCAAGGGAAGAAGAGGCAGAGATCACCAGAGGGCCTGAGTCTCCGCACATGAGGGCCAGCACTCAAGACACATGACAAGACATGGCCTGAGACGTCACAGGAAACAAAGGCTGGAAAGCAGATGATAGACACTAGATTATATTTTAGCTCTTAAACTGGTGGGCTTTATTGGGGCCATCATGCATGCATGCCTGCGTGCGTGCATGAGTGAGTGCATGCATGCGTGCATGTGTGTGTGTGTGTGTGTGTGTGTGTGTGTGTGTGTGTGTGTGTGTGTATGGGTTCATGTCTGTCTGTCTTTCTCTGTGTTAGTGTATGCACTCATGTATGTCTGTCTGTCTCTGTCTCTTTCTGTGCCTCTATCTCTGTCTCTCTCTGTGTATCTGTGTGTGTGTGTGTGTGTACACGAGCATGCACATCTGTGAACGTATTTCACTTTCAATTAAAACCACATTTCAGAAGTGAGGTGAAGCTGTGTGCTTACCTTTGGGGAACTGAGTGGAACAGTCTGCGATGCCCACTCAGCCTCTGGAAGGGACCAGGACTCCATACCCCACAGGCTTTGAAGAATACTGTCTGTTTCAGAATTAAGCAGGTACTCTTGAGCTGGAAGAGAGAATCCTCAGTCAGGCCCCAGGCTAGGCATCTATCTTTAAAACTGACAGGTCCTAAACTTTATCGTAATGTTTCCACTCTCTTGCTATCCACAGATGCTCCCAGATGGCCATCCCTGTAACAGAGGCTCTCTTGGTGCCTTTGAATCCTCTGAGCCCCACACTTAGTAATGACATCATCATGGTCTTGGGACAACTCAGATCATTGCCTGTCTCTCTAATGCCCTGCTAGCTGCCAGCCCCTCCAGGGTAGGGCTATCCCCACTCCCCGACTCCCCCTTCACCTCTCCACCTCCCTCACCCCCCATGGTCCCTCTGGTAGCTCTCACACCTTGTATGCACCTCCTGCAGGGGGTGCCAGGAAGCCTCCAGAAACCTAGTACAAACAGCCCCATTAATCACAAGCATTTCCTTCTTCAATGGGTGAGAAGGCTGAGCTCAGAGAAGCCAGACTGCTGGAAGTCAGTGGCAGAGTGGGAGCATTAGAATGCACAGCTCTCCAGCTGTGGAAACAGATGCCATCTCAGGCTAGAGGGGCAGCAGGGAAGGTACAGAGGGCAGCCCCAAGCTGATGAGAAGAGCCTTTCTTCTCATGCATTGACATCCTGTTATGTACCAGACAAGATACAGGGTCATGATATTATCCTCCTTTCAAAAATGGTCTGCGGTTCAGAGAGGCTGATTAACTCATCCCCAGCCACAGGGCTGGCAAGAACAGAATCTAGTAGATGAGCCGTGGAGAACACAGACATGGAGAGTACCAAGTCCTGTTGTGAGTGCAACCCCAACCAGCCCTCAGAAACCCTGCTCGGGCCCACGCCTGTGAACCAGCCACACACTGCTAGGAAGTGGCACTTAAGGCCCGAGGAGAGGAGAGTCTGTCTGGTCCCCACACCTTCATTTCTCTACTACAATAAAGACAACAGAACAACCTGTCCCTCTCTCTGAGCAGCCACAGTTAATCTTGAGTCCATCTCTTAGGCTGCATTGCTGACCACACGTGGATGTGTGTGTTCCGTGATACAGCCAGCAGTATCAAACATTCCATGTCCTCCCGTCTTTGAATTCACTGCAACATCATCACATTGCCCTGTGACGTGACATTCTCAGCCACCTTAGTGGCTGTGCTACATTCCACAGAGGACACGGGCTCATTCACAACACCGAGGGCATGGGGTGAGCACACCTGCCCCTAAGCTTGTTTCTAGTGTTATATGGCAATTACTTATGTGAAATGAATGTCCAGGTTGGGGAATGGATGTCCATGGATGTAATGGTTCATAATGAAGAACAGAGCTGAGGAATGTGAGGCTCTTCTTTCCTTCTGGGGTGTCCTGACACCATGAGATGGGAAGGTGGGACTGAGCAGCAGAAGGAAAGGGGGAAATAGGAAGTCCCCTTCGCGGTACGAACTCGACACTGGGCAGTTTGCACCTGGCTCACCCCGCCCTGACCTTTGCTGAACACACAGAAATGTTTCTGGCAGGTGCACTGACCTCCTCCTCCAGCTGTCATCCCCTTGGAGCCTCTATCCAGGTGGCAGACTGTCTGGAAGAAAAGACAGCTCAGTGGGTAGACTGTAGAACAGGATATGAAGGTCCCCAGAGGACCAGAGTGAGGCAAGCCGCCCTGGGCATCTGAGCTTTGGCTGCACTGGAAGGTAGGTGTGGTGATGTGCTGCCCACATTCCCTCCTTGGCCACCTTACAGGTGACCAGGCCAGGTCTGTTCAAGGGTACCACACAACATGCCAGGGACAATTCAGTCTCCTTCACTCAGATTCAACCATGCAGAGACAAGTGTCTTTTCAAAAATGCATTAAGAGAAAACTTACAGAGTTGGGGCATCGGGTACTTCCAGGGGCCACTGATTCATCCCAGATAATGAGGAGACTTGAGCCCGAGGCCACCCCCTGCGCTATTGCAATGACCATTTACATCTGTAGGCAGCAGGGCAGCCTCAGGAACTCACATTCCACCCAGAAGCCCCTGTCAGCTAAGAAGAAGCCATCTGCTAGGCCTTCAAGGCAGGTTGGAGCCTGAAGCCTGAATTCCGTGGGGCAGGGCCCTGTGTGCAGTGACCCTGTGACATCTCTTCTCCCCCATCTTCTTCATGATGCTCCAGGTACCGGCACAGCCCATCATCATGCCTGGAAGCTCCGCCCTCTGTCCTTGATTGGCAAACCTCTGTGTGAACCTCAAGACCTAATTCAAATGCCCCAGCCCCTGTATCACCTTCCCTCTTGACATAGTTCAGCCACCTGTCTTGCTGCTTGCCCTGACCAGGATCTAGGTGACAGCCAGGCTCTGTGACAGATTCCAAAATGGACAGACCGAGGCAGTAACTAGTAACCAAGGCCTAGGCTTGATTTAGCGGTGCTCTGGTCATAACCCATAATCCCCACCTTGCAGGAGTCCTGTGCTCCAGGCCTGATGACACCTGCTCTGCTGCTGTGCTTAGGCATGGGTAGATGTCCCTGTTCTATTTCATTGTAGCTGCTGTGACAAATACCTTGAGAAAAAGCAACGGGGGAAGAAAGGTCCATTTCAGCTTCCAATCCCAAACGGCAGTCCATCAGTTCAGGGAAGTCAAGGCAGAACTCCAGAAGCTAGGAACCACGACATCCACAGTCGTGAACCAAGAGAACAGGTGCACGCTTGCTTGCTCTCAACTAGCCTTCTCCTCCTCTCTTCTGCTTTCTAAGATAGCTGCCTGTGCGTGCCCCTGTGACTTTGTGGTGAGCACTGCCAAGGCCCTGGCTTTCCCAAGGAGTTGAAACCTCAGTGTTGCAGGATGGCGTCCTAGCCCTTACTGGGTGCCTATCGTGGTCTTAATGAGAGATGTCTCCCATGGGTTCATGTATGTGAGCACTTGACCCCTAGTTGGTGGGGCTGTTTGGGAAGGTTATGGAGCCTTGCTGGAGGGTGTATGTCACTTGGGACAGGCTTTGGGGCTTTATAGCCTCACCCCTCTTCCTGTTCTTTCTTCCTTCTTGTGGTGATACTTTGTGTACCGAATAAAATTTGCCTGAAGATCAGAGAACAGAACAAGCCACTAGAGTAAACATAGATGCCAGGCAGTGGTGGCACACACCTTTAATCCCAGCACTAGGAAGGAAGTGATGGCCGGGCAGAGAAAGGTTTATAAGGCGTGAGGAGACAAGAACTAAAAGCCTTTCGGCTAAGCTTGCTTTCTCAGCTGAAGCTCTTTTCAGCCGGACCTCTCTCTTTCAGCTGAGGACTCAGAGACATTAAGTGAGAGGATTTGTGGAGTTGGCGAGGTGAAACGTGGCAGCGGCTTGTTCCTTTGTCTCTCTGATCTTTCAGCATTTACCCCAATATCTGGCTCTGGGATTTTGTTATAAGACCTATTGGAAATTCAAGCAACTCCCTCTCCTTCCTGTGTGTGGATAAAAATGCTGATAAGCCAGCTTCCAGCTGCAGCCGCCACCATAGCATCGCTTCATGATAGACTCTATCCCCATGAAACTGTGAACCAGAATAAACCCTCTCCTTTGGGTGCTTTTGTTGGGATAGTTACAGAAAGTAACTATGGCATAGTCTGTAATAGGTGTCATACTAGGCTCTGTGAGACGTTGTTTGATCCTCAAAGAGCCTCATGGGAGACAGAGAACCCTACTGACTTAAAACACAGGTAGCTTAGAGAGGTGAGGGTCCAACATTCTTGTTCTTCATGTACAGGTGACCGTGTCTACACAGGAGTCAGAAAGCAGCACTTCCGGGAGCAGCAGGAGGCTCTGGAGCCCTGTGCTGGGACCACCCTTCCCTCTGCTGAGCAGAGTCTGGGCCAGGCTATCAGGAGTATGTGGCACAGCAAGCAGGTCACCTCAGGGATGAGCCCCCAGCCTCTTTGATATCCAAGCTTCCAAGATCATGGGGACAACATAGCCACATGGAAGAAGAAGAAGAAGAAAAAGAAGAAGAAGGAGAAGAAGAAGAAGAAGAAGAAGAAGAAGAAGAAGAAGAAGAAGAAGAAGAAGAAGAAGAAGAAGAAGAAGAAGAAGAAGAAGAGGCTTAGTTTTACTTGTGAATGCCAACAACTTAAGTCCAGGAGATGTAAGCCAGGCTAGAGGAGGATGGAAAAGGATACAGAGAAATTGTCAATCTCCTTCATCCAGGACCACTCGACATGAGTCAGAAGGATGAGGTGGATTTGGAAGTGGGGAGTCTGTCTTTCCCTTTTTCCCATCCCCATCTCAAAGCCAGGAAAATGTCAAGACCTTGAACTCCCAGCCAGAGCCATGGTGAAAGCTGGCTGACCTGACACCCACTATCACCACCCCGGACACCTGAGCTGGAGGAAGGGGTCCCACTGGGAGACATCACATGTACAGTATCTGTTGTTCTGGGGGAGCTGCACACCAGAGAGGTGAGGGGATGACAGAGCACCAACAGTGCAGGTGCACTGGGCTGGCCGTCACAACCACGCACCAGAGAGAAGGACTGACTGAGATGGGCTCCATCCCTCTCCCAAACCCCAGCCAGAAAAGACAACAGAGGCACCTCCACCATTGCAATGATGAAAAGTGGGTGCCAGGCCACACCCCTCTTCTGGGAAGGGAGGGGGTCAGCCCACACCCCTTGCTCCAGGCCTTGACAGCTCTCGGTTATCAGGGCCCTCCTTCAGGAAGGGGGATGTGGAAAGACTGAGTGAATTCATCTGTGGAGTGGCAGCCTAGAGGCCAGGACAGGTACATGACCAGATATAAAACACAGATGGCCTGCCTGGGTGGGACCCTATGTTCCATTCCCATAGTCTCTGTCTCCAAGGAAGGGCTGGTGGGCGCCTCAGGGTTTGGATTCTCCAGGGATGTTTCCAGAAGGCTTCTGTCAGAGACAAACTATCTCCCTACTTGCCAGCCTGGTGCACAGCCTAGCCCAAGCCCATCAGCAGCTCCTCAGCCACCAGGCAGCCCTCTCGGCTGTCAGCCAAAGCCCAAAGGCTCCATCAGGACTCCCATCTGTGTTCCCTGGAGCAACAGCTAATGTCCATAAAACCAAGTGCTCTGGACCAGCTTCCAGTCCAGCTGCCAGCGGGAAGAGCTGCCACCACCACCAAGGAAAAGCTCAGGGTCCCTCTCTAGACACTACTTGGCCACCAGGGTTGTCATGGCTCAGAACACACTGCTAGAGGAACACAGGGCTACACAGCGCATAGCCAGCGCCTCAGACCTCAGCCTAGGGGACTTGTCTAGGGGACTCTTAAGGGAATTGTCTCTCTGGAGTCGCTGGGATCCTGCACCAACATGCCACCCTCCCATTCATTGAAGCTAATGAAGCCAGGGCAAACGCCACGGACTCCAGTCAGCCACACCTCCTGTGTGCCTTTCTCGGGGTCTGCCCAGGAGCCAGGGAAGGCACCCTTGGAATAGTCTTAGTCTTCATAACACATTACAGTAGTTTTTACTCCTTATGCTAGAAGAGACCCACACATTGAAGACTGACCTACCTGTGACAAGAGGGACTGCCTCAGTGGGTGCCAGACCCAAGCTGTGACCAGCAGCTTCTCCCCACCTACTTATCTCTGTATTGACCATTGCTGGAACTGTGTGCAGGTTCCTACATCAGCTTCAAGTGCCCCCTCTACCACATAGGCAAGGAAAGGGCTGAATTAGAAAGCTCCACAGGGATGCAGGTCTTTGAGTAAAGATCCTCTCAGAGCCTCATTTTTGTGTTCTGAATGTGGGAGAACTGTGCCATTTTTGTGGGATAATGGACACTCCACTATTTGCAGCAAGCACTTAGAACATCACCTACACATAGTCACAGGTCAAAGGGACAGAGGGTGGTGGCATAGAGATGTGACCCTGGACCTCTGATCTCAGCTTCTTGTGTACAGGTTATCTCGTTCTGGCTGCTCAGCAGCTGTACTGAGCAGACTGCGCTCTTCCCATTGTACAGATCAGTGAACTAAGGTCAGAGGACTCAGAGCCACTCATGTGTACACCAGCCTTGGTCAGAGCCCTGGTGAGTCCAATTGTTCTCCGGACCCTTCCGTTAGCTTGCTGTGTTTTGGCTTACTTGGTTCTCCCCCAGGACCCCAGATCTATGCCTCAGGGTGGCAGGAACTCTGACAACACTCCTGGCCAGGAATGGCACAGCAGGCTGATGCAGTTTTCAGAACACAGCACAGGGAGGGACTCCAAAAATCGAGTCAGGTTACATTCAGAGCCACCTTCTACGCTGGTTGGTTTTTATCCACTTGACACAAACTTACACACGCCTACAAAGACAGAATCTCAGTTGAAGAGTTGCCTCCATCAGACTGGGCTATGGCCACGTCTGTGAGGAACTGTCTTGCTGTCTGGACTGTGGATGTGGGAGGGTCCAGCCCACTGTGGGCAGCGCCATCCCCTAGCAAGTCCTGAGCTGTGTAAGAAAGCAGGCTGAGCATGAGCTAGAGAGCAACCCAGCAATCAGCACTCCACCCTCATGGTCTCTACTTCAGTTCCTGCTTCCAGGTTCCTGCCCTGAGTTCGTGCCTTGGTTTCCCTGATGATGGACTGTGATATGTAAGCCAAATAAGCCCTTGTCCTCCCCAAGCTGCTTTTGGTCACAGCATTTATCACAGCAACAGAAACCAAACTAGCACACCTTCAAAGCTGGGGGTAGTACCGAGCTGAGTCAGGAGCAGAGCCAGGGCTGTGACACTGAATAGACAATACAGAGGACAGAGAAGCTGACCATTGGGGACAGTTATGCCTGCTCTGCGGCCTCCCCAAGAGCTACACCCCAGGCCAAGGGGAGGCATCTCAGGCCCAAGGAATCTCCTCATAGAGGGAAGCATCCAGCCTGGAACACATTAACACCTACTCCCCATCCCCCATCCCATCCTACACCCCCACACCCCCATCCCACCCCCCACTCCCCATCCCCCATCTCATCCCACACCCCCATCTCACTTCCCACTCCCCATCCCTATCCCACTCCCCATTCCCCATCCCACCCCACACCCCCATTTTTCTTCAGCTCCCACATGACCTTCTGACAACAGATGGTAATTGACCAACATATGAACACATTAATGAATTTGCCTCTCTGCAGGGGAAAATGTGCCGACTTTTTTTGGCGTGTTCATCCACTAGAGTACGCCAGGCCACACACTAGTTCTGTTTTTCATAGGTAATTATGCTCTGATTTAGACATCAGCCTCTTCGAGTTTGGTTATTGGAAATCAGCCTATCCCACCCCAGTGTTCATGTTGTAATCAATACCTCCTTGCTTCAGCCCTGCCTCACTCACCACAATTATTAGGCACCAATTATGTCCCAGAGGCTGTCTTAATTACTTCAATTAGAGTCTCCTCCCTCTCTCTCTCTCTCTCTCTCTCTCTCTCTCTCTCTCTCTCTCTCTCTCTCCCCCTGCCTTCTATAGCCACAGAAACAGAGGAGCACTAGACATGGCATCTGGTGTTCTAGATTTGAGCTCTGGCCCTACACCAAGTCTTTACACCTTTGGCAGCCCCATGGCCTCAGGTTTCCACCTCCTCCGCTGCATGGAAATTTGGACCAGGTACACCTGAAGGCTGTGAAAGCGTTGAGCAGCTCAACCCCTGTACAGCCAGGAGCAACCCCAAGGCCATATTCCTGGAAAAGAGCTCTCTGTGTTTACCTCCTGACCTACATCCACCACACACCATCAGTAGCCTGGCTAGTCTCAGAGGCAGATCCAGCTCAAACCCAGGAATAAGGCTTCCTGTGTGGGGGCAGACATGGCTGACTCTCGTAGGTACGCTTTATCACGCATGCCCACGTACAGTGGAGGGCAGAAGGCTGTGATGAAAATTGTGATCATTGCAATTTAGACCACTTGCTGGGGATAGGCACTTGGAATTGTGCCTTGAAGGCTGGACCGAAGACTGCGGGTGGACCAAGCATCCTAGCAGAGGGGGCTATGTGTACAGAGCTCATGAAGCATGCGTGACAAGAATGTCTGATGACACAGCATCATAGTGCTTATGTGATACATTTATGTCTGTTCCCATACTCATAAGCACTTCAGAGGATCCCCAGCACTTTTCACAGCACTCAGAATACAGATGCCACCTAGAGAAGGAACCAGGGAGGGTGACTGGTGGGCCAGTAGCCAAGACAGCACAGGGTGGCAGGTGGTCTGGCCTGGATCCACTCATGGTCCCTATAAGCCGGGACGGTGCTGTCCACGGCAACTTACCTCTGGGGCTCCTGGGGTCAGGAAGGTGGCGGTATACTCAGCCAGTGCCACGTCATCCAGCATGTTCTGCGCCAGCTCGCAGAGCAGGTGGTTCTTGGGCTCTTGTCTTGGCAGCTCCCGAAGTAGCTGCTCAATCAGGCGGTTCCTCTCCTGGCACTTGTGGACCAGGGAAGCCAGCTTGGCCTGGAACGGGAGGCGTGCGGTATAGGCTGAGCTGGGGGCCAGGGCAGCGTCCCATTCCTGGCCTGATTCTCTCACCCACAGCAGGTGCTAACAGGCTCCAGGCTCACAGCAGTAGGGAGGCAAGAATACAGGCCATGCTCTCCTGTGCTGCGGTACTGTGACGAAGCTCCTCTCCACACCTCAACCCACCGATCTGTGCAACGCACTGTGAGGGAGCCAGGACCCACCCGGTAGAGCCCTCCTGCCTTTTGATTTGGCTTCTCACTGGTGAAGCGCAAAGTCCTGGGGTTTTCCTTCAGGTGAGAGGGATGTGTCAAAGCGTGAGCCTAGCGGGAGGGCACTCTCGTGGTCCTGACTTCATGGGGTTCATTGCGCTGTCTATGGTGTCCCAGATGGCATCTCAGAGTCTCAGCAGGAATTCTCTAAGTTTCTGTTTTACCAACACAAAGGCAGACGAGGAACTATGGGAGAGGACGTGGCTCAGATTTCTGACATAACAGCTGAGGGAACTGAGCCCACAGGAGAAGGCAGGAAACAGGGCTTCTAGGGGTCATGGTGTTTGGCTGATGTCCAATCAAGGCTCCTCCTCATCCACCCACACAGAGACCAGGAGCTCAGAATGAACATCTGCCTCTTCCCAAATGCAGGCCCGGATGAAATGTCACCTTCTCCTGCTAGCAAAGAGCATGTGGAACACCAAGGGCTATTCCTGGGTGTGTCCCAAATATAAATATAAAAGGATAGATGGGGAACTTTCCTAAGGAAACATGTGCTGGAGTGTATGCGGTAATGGGAAAGTGGAGGAGACAGAGAGAGATGGAGAGAGAGGAGAAAGAGAGGGAAAGAGAGAGGAAAGGGCAGAAGAGAAGATGAGAAGAGGAAGACGTGGCGTGAGGGTGGGAATGTGAGCACCAAGTGGCAGTCTCCAAACCCATCGAAGCACCTTCGAGGCTGCACCAAGGAGAAAGTGGGACACAACGCGTGGGATCAGGACACATGCCATCTAGGATGATCTCGAAGAAGCCAGATGACGATATATGGAACGTTCTTCTCGTGGGGACCTGAGTGCCATCTGTCCCTGGCACGCTCAGGTATTTTTATAAAATACTAAGCACTCTAATACAAAACAGTGACGAGGCAGTATGTTACCTTCAGGGGACTTGTGGCCAGGCGCGCTTCACGCTGCTGTTCCCGGAGCTCCTCAAGCTGAAAGGAGAAGCATGCTTGTGATTGAGTAGTGTGGGTCTGGTTAGGGGAAAGTGCAGGTGCCGGCCTCCATAACCTGTCCCTGTGTGGAGATGGGGTGCCGAGGAACAGCCATCCTGATCCCTCAGAGATGGAGCCACTGAGACACAATCTGGTGTGAAACTTGGGTCCCTGAGCCAGACATAATCCTGGCCCAGCTGCCCATGGTGACCTGTGAGTGACTTACTCCCCCTGCTTAGTGTCTTCTGGGCACTAGGGGGCGGTGGAGAGCGGTGGGGTACAGGGACTGTTAACCCCAAGCTGAGGGTCATAATGAAGCTTCACTGATACAGGGCACCTAGAGCCAGGCATGGTATTCAGTCAGTGCCCTGTTACTACTTGGAGCAAATTAGCACCACGGATTCTGGTTCCTGATGGGAGGCACATCCCAGCCCTCAGCTCCGGGCAGGCCTCTGGCACCCAACACACAGCATGCAGCAGGAGTGCCTTCCTGACTTTGCCTCAATCCCTGCCAGGAAGGACCAAGCATGAGAACCGACACAGCAAGAGAGGAGCTGGGAGCAGTTGCCAGGCACTTGTGTGAGGTCACCTCAGACTTTCCACATTAGCCCAGCATCCATCAAAGGACCTCCCTTCGGTTCAGCCAGATTCTGTCTGAATTCTTGTCCCATAGAATGTATTAAAATGGAAATTGTATAGATAGCCCCTCACACTGTTTTGTCTGTAGTGACCTAAATAAACCTTCCATCTGTACTCCTGACCAGTTCTGACCCATCATTTTTTCTTTCATCAACCTTATATAGTCACATGAATCAAGGTGTGTGTGCACAGGTACATGAAAATCTGCTACATGGAGAGTGTCTCACACCCTGTTTTGGTAATTGAATAGAAAATCCTGGTGATGTTTTCAGGCAAACGAACTGGCCTCATCCCTTTAAAATCTTGCACACTCTCTCCTCATGCAGCTGTGGTGTGATTTTTCTCAGCAGGTCTCTGTTGATGGGAATATGTAATACTGATCCGTTTCTTTGTTTTACAAACAGTATTTCTGTGAATCTGTTTGGTGTAACTTTCCAGGACTGGTCAAAGGGCACATTCCAGCTTCAGGCAGACTAACCTGTATTCACAGGGCCTCAGTGTATGCAGGTTTTGATGTAACCTCTCCCTGCCTCGGTTTGGGAAACAGCTTGAATGTGTCCCCGTGAAATGAGCACAGGACAGTTGCAATTAAAATGTGAATGCTCAGCCTTAGATGGGACATCTGTGTCACATCCTTTGTCTCTTCCTAGACTCGGGGATCATTGCTGGAAAGAGTGGAAGAGCCAGGGGGACCGATGAGTCCAGGGAAAGAATGTTTTAGGGATACAACAGACCATAGGAATTTAGTATCTGTGACAACGTGCATGAGACCCACGCCAGCTCAAGTCAGACTGAATCCCAGCAGAAGGGAAATGAACATGGGTCTCACCCCTAGCCAAGGGGATAGTAATAGTTGGTAGCTGCTGGAAGAGGGAGAGTCAGCTTTCTCTAAGAGTGCAGGCCCGGGTGGGTGGACCACACTGCGGTAGAAGGCCATACATCTGAGTGTAAATGGGCAGCACAAACTGTACCTGATGGATCCAATAAAGAAGAAATACAAAGTTGACTGGGTAGGGAAGGGAGGGGGTCAGTCTACGAGGAGTTGGCAGAGGGGTGAATATAATCAGGACACATTATGTGTGAGTATCAAAGAACTAATTTTTGTTTTCAAGACAGAGTGTCTCTGTGTAGCTCTGGCTGTCCTGGAACTCCCTCTGTAGACGAGGCTGGCCTTGAACTCAGAGATCTGCCTGTCCCTGTTTCCTGAGTGCTGGGATTAAAGACATGAGCCACCACCACCCATCTAGAACTAATGACTTTTTAAGTGGATGAGAAGAAAGTAAAAAGAAAAGCTGGGGATTAGGAGAAAGTATTTTCGAGTCACGTGTCTAGTCTTTCCTTATTTATAATATTTGGGGGGATCTTTAGGGTTTTCAGTGTAATAGATTATGAATGTAAGTATCACGTATTGATTAAAATTAATTCACTCACACTGCCAGCACTAAGTGAGGGCACATGATGAGAAACTAGGTGGGGAGCCCCTGTGCATTCCATCAGGTTTCCCCCAATGAGAACAGTTTACAAAGCTGCAGGGTTGGGGGGTGGGGATTGAACTCAGCACAGCCAGGATTTCCGCCACTTTGTGTGAGCTGAGCCCCATGTGGGTCCGAATGTCCTCCACGGCCAAGGTCCTGAGCCAGGCCACCTTGACACTCCCACTGGCCTCTTAGAGTCATGTCCACACACTTCCTGCAGAGAAAGGACTGACTTTTCCTCTCAAGGGTATTTAAATGTGCCTGTGCTGCCTAGTCTCAGGTCAACTTGACAGAAGCTAGAGTCATCTGAGAGAAGGGAACCTCAACTGAGGAAACGCCTCTAGAGGATCTAGCTGTGTGGCATTTTCTTAATTAGTGACTGACAGGAGAAGGCCCAACCCATTGTGTGTGGTGCCACCCCTGGACTGCTGGTCCTGGGTTCTATAAGAAAGCAGGCTGAGCAAGCCATGGGGAGCAAATCAGTAAGCAGCACCCCTCCATGGCCTCTGCATCAGCTCCTGCCCTGCTTGGGTTCCTGACTTGATTTCCTCCAATGATGAACAGTGATATGGAAGTGCAAGCCAAAAAAAAAACCTTTTCCTCCCCAACTTACTTTTGGGTCACAGTGTTTCATCATAACAACAGGAACTCTAAGACAGTGCCTGATGCTTTAAAAAAAAAAAAACATATATACATGTTGTTTTTAATGGAGAACAGCTGCCTGGAAAGGCTCCAGATCCCTTGCCTTTCTTCCGCACATCACTCTAGTCTTTAAATCTCTAGCCAACACCATCAAGCTGTTGGTGCTTGCTCCTTGAGGTCTGGAAACATTTGGAGGGCGAGAAGGGTTGGCCCAGCCTACCTTGCCCTGGAGCTTCTCCTGGAGGCTCACAGCCTCATCCCGAGCCGCCTGCAACTCCCGCAGTGCCCAGCCCTGGTCCCTGAGCTGGCACTGTAGAGTCCGCACCTGGTGGTGGAGCCGCTGTACGCACAGTTTGGGGTCTTCCTCGGGGGCATCGGTCTTGGAGGTCTGGAGCTGAGAGAAGGAATTGTGGGTGAGTAAGTTCTCAGGTGATAATGTGCCATAGCCAACGACCAGTACCTGTTCTATGGTCTTGTTGTCTGTCTGTCTGTCCTGTTTGGTTTTTCTCACAGTAGAAGGAAGAAAGGAAGGAAAGTGAAAGAGAGAGGGATGGAGGGAGGGATGCAGGGAGGAAAGGAGAGAAAGAAGAAAGGAGCAAACCACCATCTCAAATTCTGTATCCCTGCCTGTGATTGCTACTGTCCATTCCTCACATAGCTTGCCCTTAGTGCCTCGATGTGCACATATGAGTGTGTGGGTCATGGAGGATATCTTGAGAGGGGTTGGGGGATTATATGGAACCCCAGAACAACATCCCAGAATATTATTCTCAAAAATACACAAAATAGGATCTATCAACCAGGGTCCTATTTAATCACGGTCGGTCACTATTGTACTGAAACACAGAGAAATGGATGAAATTTCACACACAAATAGACACTCATTCCACTAAAGCTTCATGACTTTAGATAGGACAGACGATGCCGAATTTCCCATGAGCACTGGCTTAAACCAGCTCCAAATAATCTCTTATTCTCTGATGGAACACCAGGGTAACAGATTTCACAGGGATACCAGGAGATGCAGGGAGAAAGGAACTTGCTCACCCCTCAGGGAAGTGGGTTCCACGGTAGGGACAGTGCTGCCCCCAAGTGGTCCTGTGTGGTAAGTCCTCATTGTTTTACTAACTTACATATGCATACATATGCACACATACACATACTTTCCTTTATAAATTTTTAAAGATTAAAAATGCTAATTTATGTGTGTGTGTGTGTGTGTGTGTGTGTATGTGCAACACATGAGTGCAGTGCTCAAGGGAGCCAGAAGACGGTGTCAACCCCCGCCCCCCTGGAGCTGGAGTTCCAAGTGGTTGTGAGCTGCCTAGCATGGGTGTTGGGTCCTCTGGAACAGCAGTAAGTGCTCTTAACCCTGAGCCATCTCTCCAGCTCCTCTATGAAATTGGACACAGGATACATTTTTCTTTCTCCCATCATGTGCCATGTGCATTTCCCCACGGCTGTTAGTATCGGGCCATCTGCAGTCACGCTCAACTTGATCGTGCTAATGCTGTGGGGAGATAGACCTTGTCCATGACAGGCTCACACCTGTGGGTTGTGGACCTGAGATCACAGTGGGAGGATTTATGAACCTATGAGCGAGGTGTGATCAACCCTGATCATAACACTAAGGGAGGGACTGGGGAGCTCAGAAACTCACAGACACCCTTGTCCCTCACTTTATTTAAAGCAACTCGTTCATCTCATGACTCCCACCATTCCACACTCCAGTGGGAGAGGGTGGAAGGGGTCCCAAGCTATTCTGAGTGGGAGGAGGGGAGGAGAAGCGTGGAGCAGGAGGGGAGCAGGGTCCATGTGACTCTGGGACTGATCGGATATCTCCCTGTGAACAAGGACCACAATAGCAGAATGTGATATTTTTCTTAATTAATAGAAATTCATGCTGCGTAGGCCTGAGACTCACAGGCTGGGGCCTGTCAGGAACAGATGGGTGCTCCGGATGGTTCCATAAAACTTATCTCCAGACTCCAAAACAACGTGGCCTTTTGAGAAGTTTGGTGGTTTGTTGCCACCTCCTGCCTCTGGCGGCTTGGACAAGGGCTCTGCGCCATGAGTCCAAAGAGAGTGGCCGCAACACGGTCTGGTATTAGACGGGGAAACCTGCCTGTTGCCTGAGTCTGTCCTACACAAGTGACTTCATGCTGTGCTTGGGCTTCGGGACAGCAGGGACACTGTCCCACAAGAGCTCTGGCTGTCAGGGAGAGTGACAGATACAGGTCGTTCAACCCAGTTGGTAAAAGGAGGCCCAGGGGCTCTGGGAACCCTTAGGAGGCTCTGCGCAGAGTATCTGGCCCGATCCATGCTGTGGTGGCAGACACCATGGTCCAGTACCAATCTGTAGCATTCATGAGTTCTGGTGATACAAATCCCTGTCACAATGACGCTGATGACGGCAGAGCTGCGAAGAGCTGTGCCCAAGGCAGCTCCACTACCCCTCCGCCCGGAGCCCAGTCTGCAGGGCTGCCCCGAACATGAGACCCAAAGGTCAGTAGCAGTTCCCAGGTGAAAGCCGGGATGCACAGAGAGGCCAGTGAGGGATGCAGAGAACTCACGTTGCAGTTCAGGGTGCGGCGGGTGGGGTGTAGACTGCAGCCTTGGAGACTGCAGCTGCAGCCTTGGAGACTCTCAGCTGTGTGTGCGCTTACTGTAAGAGGTAGGGGTTCACATCAAGTATGACAGGAAGCTGTGAGAGGGCCATAGGCTTAAAAGTGACTGCTACAGAAAGAGGGACCTTTCTTTATGCTCTGTCCCTGATCATCCCTAAATCCTGTGGACGTCACCTCTAGTTGCTAATTCTGCGTTTCTCAACTGTATGTCACCTCCTAGCTGTGATCCCCAAACTCCCTCTGTGGTCCTCAAACTCTCTCTCTCTTTCAGACACACACACACACACACACACACACACACACACACACACACACACACACACACACCACCTCAGGGCAGGGTCAACTAGCCAGCTCTGACATTTTTTCAACAGCCTTTCACCTTCCACCTCACACCACAGCCCTGGATGCTGTGGTGTGGTCACACCAGCTCGGCTTTCTTTTTCAACAAGCCTGGCTTTTCACGGCGCCAGAGCCCGGGCAGCCATCTTGCAAAGCCCTGAACACTCTCTGTATTCATCTCCTCGGATGTCCAGTTCTTGCCTGGTCAAGTCAGAATAGCTATTCTTGAAAAACTAGGAAATCCAGGAAGAAAAGACAAAAATAGTTGTTTGCCAGCACTGGAAAGTGACTGGGGGAGCGGCAGGGGTCGGGGGATGAAACACAGCCAAGTGCGGGGAACCCCTAGGCTTCTCTCTGAAACGCCCTGTAGACCACAGTTCAGGAACTTGCTCCAACGCTGAGAGCAAGGCCGGGAGAAAGGGTGAGGATGGAGTTCAGGTATGTAAGGACAGCCGGGTGTGGGACTGAGGACAGAGAGCGGCATTCAAACAAACAGAACAAAATGCTGCCCTAGAAACGCCATCCTCCATCCTTCGCTGGGAGGGCAAACCACCAGGACCTCAGGGCCACACGGTGCTGAGAAGGCGGCAGAGTTTGGGCTGAGCCAAGGTAAAGCCATCTTGCTGAACACTCCGGGAACTCAGCCAACATCACGGAAGGGTGGATGTCTTAGGAGCAAGTGCCACACCGTGACAGTCACTGCACACCCTAGGACTGAAAGAGACTTGCATGGGAATACAATGACCAGACACCACCTCACGAGGGGCCAGAAAGAGACACACACAGCCGTGCAGGAGGAAGAGGTGACCAGGGACCTCTATCACTTGTCACGTGCAGGTCCAGCGCCACAGAGCTCTTAGAATGGCCGGATATGAGAAGAAACTGTGAAATGTGACATCTACCAAGAAATCAGACCAACAGGAATAGGCTAAGAGAAGATCCAGATGCTGGAGTAGAGACGAGACCTGCCAAGTGGCAGCGGGTGCGTATTTCCACATTTGAAAGATAGACTGAACAGAGGAGAAGATTAACTATCTCAGCACATGGTCAGCATCTCTCCCTTGTGAATAATAACATGGGTAGTCTAGATGCACAAAGCACAATGAATCAGGAGCTCACTGGGTAAATTTATCAAAAGGTGGGTCACACTAGAACACACAGTTAGCAAATTAAAGCCAGTAGAAAACCCAAAACAGAAGCACAGGCCTGAAAAACCAAGACAAACTTCTTTCAAAGATAAAAGATTTGGTCAAAAAGCCTGGAATTCCAGAAGGTGAAAGAAAAACAAGACAATAAATAAGACAAAAGGACAACTAGGGGACTGAAGAGATAGTTTGTTGGCTGACGTGCTTGCTGCAGAGCTAAGGACTAGAGTCCATGCCCAGCACCCATGGTAAAAGCCAAGTGTGGTGGCATACATCTCCAATCCCAACACTGGGGAATGTAAGATGCAGATTCCTATGGCTCATTGGCTGGTCACTCTAGTCTAATTTGTGAGCCCTAGGTCCCAGAAGATCCCTGTCTGGAAAAAAATGCAGGTGGATAGCTCCAGGAGAATGACAGCGGAGGTTGACCTCTGGTACACACACACACACACACACACACACACACACACTGCACAAACACACACACATTGCACACACATGCACTGCATACACATATGCACTACACACACATTGCACACACATGCATTACACATACATATGCATTGCATACAAACATGCATTGCATACACACACACATACACTTCACACACACAGGCACACATGCCCAAACACACATACACTATACACATACACACATATGCACCTCTGAACATGGGAAAAATTTTTAAGGAGATGATAACTAAGGATTTTTCAAGTCTGAAGAAAGACATAAATATCTAAGTTCAAAGAGCTTGGGAAAATGTGTATAAAAAATACAAACAGAACCATAGCTAGATCCATCAAGCCATCAAAAATCAAAGATAAAAAGGAAATCTTCAAAGCAGCCAGACATGATGACATAAGTTTCTTCCGGGGCTGGAAGAAATAATGACAACTGGTTTCTGAGCAGAGCTGGTGGGAGGCAGAGGCAGTGGAAGGCAGCCTTCACCATGCTGCATGAGGGGAAGCTGCCGACCCACTGTGCTGAATCTAAGAGAAGAGATCTCCAGCGCTAGTGGAAACAATGTTTCATAAAGAGAAAACTCTCACTCTGAGAAATACCAACAACACGTTCCTCCAAATTCGTGTGGAAGAATAAACACCACAAAAACACCCAGATATTTGCAAGAAAGATTAATGGCCGCTCAAATCAGCAGGAACAATGACTCCTGAGGCTTATTGTACATTGAAGCAATGTATAACAAGCTAATAAACAATTAGCAAAGTTAGGCTACTGAAATATTTTTTTGCATGATTTGGGACATGATACAAAGGCATTAATCTAAGGCAAATCTAAATGATACATACATCCTGGAATTTCTAGAGTGGCCACTAGAACAATAATAATAAAGTATACAAGGATATAAGCTATTGTAAGAGAAAAACTCATATATATATATGCATATACATATACACATACCAATATATATAAACTCATATATATATACATATATGCATATACATATACACACATACCAATAAGACGGAGTGCAGACAATAAAGGAAACTGGTAAAAATCCAAAAGCTGTTCTTTGAGATAGCGACTAGAATTGCTGAGGAGAGAGAGGGAAGAAGGAGCCAGCAATAGAGAGTGAGGGGGAGGAGCAGATGGAGACACAGAAAGGGAGAGAGAGAGGCAGGATGCTGGAGTGGTACAGGGTCCCAGCATCAGGGGTCCTTAGACATTAACAATGTGAGCATTTCACCCCGGGAATTATAAAAGTTGAGATTTGTCTTGGGGCAGGAGGTGATCCCATGTCTGCACCGAAGTCTCACGTCTCTACAGAACCAACCCAATTACATTCTGCTGCGTTACCTCCCATGGTTGGTCTGCAACAACTTTTAAGACCCAACCTGAAGAGTGATGCCTTGGGCTGTTTGAGCTATTACCCACTTGGAAAAATCCAAGGCATGACCTCAAAGTGCAAGCCCCTCCTCCATTCCACTCTTTCTTCTCTGGATCCTGTGGGAGGGTCAGGCTTACCTGGCCGGTCAGTAGGGAGACCTTGGGTCAGTCTGCGTGGGTTCATCCCAGCTGCAGCCCTCCCTAGCTGGGTGACCTCAGACAAACCCCTTCACCTCTCTGCCTGCTTTTCTCATCTGTCAAATGGGGCTGATGGTCGAACTCCCTCCTACGGCTGCCACAGGGATACCTAGGTCTTGGGGTGGGGGTACCCCACTGCAGAGCCAGCAATACAAGAGGGAAGGCAAGTCAACCTACCTGAAGGCTTCTGCTCAGGGACCCCTGAGACTGTCCTGGTTGCATGGAACACCGTGGTGTCTCCTGTTCTTTTTGCAGCCGAGCTCCGTCTCCCCTTGTCCCGTTGGTGTGTGCTTCCTGAGGCCCTGAAGTGACTGCGCAGACTGATGGGGTGGAACTAGCAAGAGCCCTGCATCTGGTATCTTCCAAATCTAAGGAAGGTCCTGCCTGACCCCAAGTCACACCTAATTTCTCATCCCAGGGTGGCCCACAGGCTCTTGTGATCAGTTGTCCTGAAAATGGAGTCACCTGGACCTCTTTGTCTTCAGTGTGTCCCTTGTCTCCTGCCATCTTGGAGTTTCCCTGGGAACACCGCTTTTCTTCCCCTGGATCCCTGCTCCTCTGCAGGACCTCCCGCTCCAGGCCTTGAACTCTGCCTACAAGGTGCTTGTTCTCGCCCTGCAGAGCCCAGACCATGTCTTCTATCCCTAGCACTGTGTCCTTTATCAGCCCTTTGTAACTGACTCCGAGCTCTGAGATCAGAGCCCTGAGCTCTCTGTTTTCCTGGGTGGCGTCCTTCATCTTGCTGCCAGCTTTCCTGACACTCTGGGACATGGCTTTGTGCAGCCGGCCCAGGTCCCCCTTCAGTTTCTCATTTTCCTCTTCCAGCTGGGAAATCTTGCAGTAACTCTTCCCATTACAGTCCTCCAGGTCAGACACAGCCTGCAGACACTGGTCCAGCTCACGCCTGAGGTGGACCAGCTCTCCCTGCAGTGTGTGGTTCGCCTGCTCCAGCCTCAGTGCCTTGGCTGCTTCTCTGGCCAGCTCTTCTTCACAATGGCATCCTTCATGGTGACATCCTTCTTGGGCTCCCCGAAGCCTGGCATGATCAAGCAAAACCTGACTTCTCTCTTCCTTTGGGGTGGCAAGGAGCTGATGGGACCTGCTCCCCGCCCTCTTAAGGGTATACCATGTTGTGGGGAGTGGGATCCCACCCAGCTCTGCAGGGCCCCAGTTGGCTTTTTCCCCATCGAGTGCTGCTCCTGGAGGAACATCTCCAGTGCATAGGGCCACATCCTCTTCCCGCCTCCCTCCCTCACCATTCCTGCTGGATTTTGCATTCAGATCCTGGCTACCTGATGCCTGCTGAAGGCACACATCCCCTTCAACATCCAACCATGTATGAGTGACACTCTGGCTCTCTTTCATCAATGCTGACATCTGCTGGGGATCTCCACAGACAAGCTTCAGGTTGTTCAGCGGCTGGAAGCAGGCCTCCCTCTCCCTCTCCAGTGTGTCTATCTGCAGGGTGCACCTGTCCTGTCCTGTGACCAAAGCCTGTGAGGGGCAAGGACCTTCACTGCTGGCACCTGCTGGGGCCCATTTGGGAAACAGCAGCCAATCTTGATCACCCATTGGTAGGCGCTGTTCCTGACCCACATGGGCCATGACGTCAGGCTGCTCAGGGACTCCCAAAGAAGTTGGGCTGGGTGCCCCTGGGAGCTGCATCTTCTCCTCTTGGTCTTCATCCCCAGACCTCCCCTTCTGCAGATGAATGTCTTCCAAGCACAGCTGGTGGTCCTGCTTGCCCTGTGCCCTCCTCTGGACCTCTTTGCCATTACCTGATGGAAGCTGGCTACCATTTGGCTCTGGCTCTCTGGTCTCATGGGCCCTGGAACTTGTGGCCTCTTCCTCCTTCTCTGATAACAGTTTTCCCAAGAGTTCCCAGCTACATCCTTCCACACTCCCTCTCTTTCTCAAGGAATCAGGACCCTCCTGTGGCCTAGAGGTTGTTCCATGCAGAGTCGGTATGAGACATTCTGGCCGGAGGCGAGGACAGTGGGCCACGGGCTGGGTCTCTGAAGCCCTGCTCCCTTCCTGCATGCCCTCTGGGGCTTGGACCTCCGTGTCCAAGATCAGCTTCCCACTGCTTTCCTGGTCCAGCAGGGCCTTGACCTCAAGCTCTGATTTTATCATTCCCAAGGTTCCCGTCACCTCCCACTTCTCTGCACTTGCAACTGGAGGTCCACTGCTCTCTTCCCACATGCCTCTGGGCTCCTTGGACCCTTTTGTGGGAAATGGGCTATTTGAAATGAGTGGGGACTCCCGGATGAGGGAGGTGACATGGCTCCTTGCCAGATCACAAGGCCAGCCAGGGGGTGCCACAGCCCCAGGGGCAGGTGAGGGCTTGCTATCCAGCTCTTCTTGGGTCTGAAGTTCTTGTAGGAGGTCATCCGGAAGCAGAAGTGATAGGAGGAGCTGTGGTTCCCCAGCAGGTCCCCAGAGGGGGAGCGTGGATGTGGGTAACAACAGAAGGGGTTCCTGGGCTCCAGCAGCTCGAAGACTCTCTGAAACTCCTGCCGGCTCCAAGGAGCAGAGTGGCTCATCCATGCCTGGCGCTGGGAGGCAGCTACACAGCAGCCCAAGAGTCTGTCCATCTAGACGGGGCTGGACAAGAGCACCCTGCAGGTGGAGAGAGGAGATGTGGCATGAAAGAGTCTCTGCCCGCTGAGCACCACCACCACCCCCCGCAACATCTGATCATGTCCCACCCCCAGTGCTCTCTAAAGCCACTCACACAGCTGGACACATGTTCTGCTCTTCTACTTCACGGCCTTGGCCTGAGTTCTTCCCATTGCCCAAGATTCTCCTTCTCCCAGATATTCTCAAGAAAAACCCCTTCATCTCAAACCAAACATTGCCTCCTCACAGAGACCGGACCCCCTGGGCACTCACTCCCTGGCCACTTATCACCACTCACATACTGCACCATAACGGGTCATACACAGATGTCTATAGGGGGGCCCACACTCCCCACTGCTCTTTCCTATCTAACGTGGTCTCCGTGAGCGCCACAGAACGTGAAGTTATAAATGAAGTTCGATTCTGCAGGAGCATGAGCCACCCTGTGGCATAGTCTACACAGTATGACGTGAACTGTCTATTCCCCTGGGGCATAGGGGCTGGCCTTTATTTTGCCCCAGGCCTGGGCCAGTGCCAAGCTCACCTGAGAGGCTCTAGACCACTCTGAATGTCTTTGTAGTCATTTATACCTCGTGTCTATGCAGAAAGGATGATGCCTGGCTCAGAGCAGCCGAGTGGAGCAGGAGAATGGGTGACAGACCGGGGCTCCAGTCAACTTCTCTACCATCCCCTGAGCTTCTCAGTCTCCCTGGGTTAGAGTGAGCCGTGGGAATGTGGACAGGATCTTGGCAGGGACTCTGACCAGCAGGAAGAGGCTTAAACTTTGCCTCTAATCTGGAGGGAATCGCTTGGCTTCTGGAGTCACACACCTGCATTTGTAAACTGGATATCCTTAAATTAAAAGATCTAGCCTGGGCCTCAAGGGCAGCGGCAACACAGTTCTAACACAGTGATGAGATTAGAGACAACAGAATTAGCAGAGAGACAGATGTGGCACTGAAGCTGAGCACATGCTATTTCAGAGTGACAAAGGACTGTGTGGAATTTCTTCCTCTATATGGAGCCAAACAGCATGAGGGGATGGTTTGGGAAGTGAGTGAATGAACAAATGTATGTATGTATGTATGTATGTATGCATGTATGGATGGATGGATGGATGCATGGATGCATGGATGGATGAGGTTCAGAACCACAGAGCCACATCAGGACACCACTCCCAGTTCAGCTTTGTTCTTTAGGACCAGAGGCAGAAGCCGAGGTCAGTGGTTTGGCCACAGCATCAGGAAGAATTCAGATCCAGCTCCTGAGATCAGACCATTGGAGTGACAAGAAGAAGGAGGTTGGAGCTCTGCACTTCAGAGCTGGGGAGCTCTGGGGATTCCCAGCATCCCTCGGGTCTCATCATCTCCAGATAGGGATGCAGTACTTCTTCTGCAGGTGGTCCAGGTCTTCACTAAGGCATCATGAGTGTCTTGGGGTAGCCCAACCCAGGTACTTAGTTGGGTTTCTTTTTGCCCTACCCTACTTCTTGGCTAGGTCTCAGCAAACTGCATCCCATCCCCTCAAACCGCTCTCTCAATCATTTCCAGAATATTCTTCCAGATCTGGAGCTTCCTCACAAGAAGAGCCTCCCCAGGTGGCCACATCACCATGCACATAGGAGGGCCACCAAGGCTGCACTGATCTTCATATCTACAGAACCCTCTGGCCTCACCTGTCTACGCTCAGACCCTGGCAGGTCTCCCTGGAGCTTGTCTGTGGTCCTTGCTGGCACCACCAAGCAGGGGGCTGGTCTATCTCCAATACAGCTGTGGGGCTCTTCTGAGAGCTGGCCTAGAACAGCAAGACCCTGAGGTTAAAATCCCTCTAGGAAGATCAATGCCAATGACCAACAGCCATGTCAGCTGACAGATGTCCCTCTTGACTCGGGTCTCTTAGCCCACAGTGACTCCTGATGAGCCCCACTCTGATGAGCCAGGCAAGGACCTGAGGCTGGAAGATATAAATGACCACCAACTGTGAGCAGAGGAACTGGTTCTCAAGATACTTCCATGGACCACATCGGGACTATTCTCATGAAATTTTTGGACTCTCAGGGTCCTCACCTGTCAACAGGGTGATACCCCCACCCTGACCCTGTACAGATTTCAGGAACAGCTCCACCAAGTCACATCTCATCTTGGCCCACCCAATAGCTCTGCTCCCTAGACATGACTGAAGGGTGACATCAGCTGCCTCCTCCTGCAACCATCAGCCCTGGGTATCATGAGACTTGGACTGCTTTTATGTCTTGAGGGCTGAGGATGAACAAGCAGGGTCTCCTATAGCAGGGAGGTAAGAAACTATGTCTGACAGTTAGAGACCAGGGATCTCAAAGCCCGAGTAGTTCTCAGACTGACAGTCACAAGTCTCATCCTCAACCCAAAGAGTTGTCTGGGGTGGAAGGTGGCTAGGAAAGCCCCTGCTTATCATAGACATCTATGTGAGGACAAGGACCCACACCCAACCTGCAGCTGGCTGGTGCCTTTTGAAAGCTGAGTGCATAAGTTTAAGTGTCCAGTTATCCTAAGCTAATGGCCCCTGAAACATCACACCCTGATTTTGCATTGACCAGCTGTGTGACCTTGAGCCTCTCTGACCAGCTGTGTGACCTTGAGCCTCTCTGACCAGCTGTGTGACCTTGAGCCTCTTTGACCAGCTGTGTGACCTTAAGCCTCTCTGAGCCTTGGGTTGTCTGTAAGGAGTAAACAATCCTGCCTAACACTGTAAGGATAACATGAGGACTAAGTGAGCTGGCCCATCAGATGGATGTAGGTGGCCCCTCTATGTACCACAGCATCCACAAACCTGCTGGGGTTTGAAGTCCACAAGCATCGCTGTGGCAGCCTTGGATGCTGCAAGGATCCAGCACCTTTGCTCTGGGCGAGGGCAGAGAATCACTCTGTGCACAGCCCAAGGCACCCTTGAGAAAGACAAAGAATTGAACAGTCACAAGTGCCCTGGTGGAAGTGTCCACTCCAAGCCCATGCCTATGACCCCTTCATAGCAATAGTCAGACCCCTCCAAAGTAAGCAAACTAAGGTTTAGAGAGCAGTGAGCTCAAAGCCATGGAGCCTAACCTGGGCCACTGGTTTATCAGGCCACAGTGTTTCTGTTGACTCTTGGGATTCTTTCAGTAAGTTACAGGGGATGGCAGTCCGTCCTCAGAGTAGTCTGTCCATCCAGACAAGAAACTGTGTGTGTGTGTGGGGGGGTCCCAGCCTTGGTCCTGTATGGTCTCTCTGTCCCTCCAGGGAAAGCTGGCATCTACTCAGGGATTTTGAATGTTCCCCTGTGAGCAAGTCCTAAAGGGGACAGCAGCCAGTGACCTAGAAAGTGCCCCCCAGACCTGCAGGAGGCCAGCTGTGTGAGCAGAGAGGAACATGCCCAACATGGTCCTGGAGGCCACCTGTGAGCTGCTCCAGCTGTCATGACCACTGTAGGCTCTTGCCCCTACATGGTGGCCTCCTGGCCTGCCACCATGCTGGCCACGTTCTCTGCCTCTGGGCCTCTACACAGACCATTCCTCCTGCTACTTTAAGAAAGGGTCCTATCATCCAGCCAACCATCATACAGACCTCTTTGTAGGTCGCTCCTGGCCCTGGCTCCACCCCACTGAACATTTGACCAGCAAATTAAACTGGAAACCAAACCAGATCAGGATGCTTCCCGTTCCTCGCTCTTGTCCAGCAGGATAAAAATCCCATCTTCCCAGTCTCACACATATACCTTGTTCTGTGTTCCAGCCAGGGACTGTAGACCCCAAGGCATGGGGCAGGACTGTGGTTGAGCTAAGGGGTACCTGAGTGGCCCTGGGCAAACCCCCACACAGAAAACTGCCTCTCACCTAGAATCAGTTTTTCAACAGCTCAGTCTTTGGAGCATGCAAGCTATTGCAAGATTGTAGTAAATAAGGGCTAGTGTCCTTCAGAAGCAGTGGTCAAGTCCCCAGGAGGCTTTCTTTGGCCTTCCTTGACCTTTGTATAAATCAAGTCCCCATCACCCTCCCCCACGGCCCCTCCTTCTGCTACTCGGTGCTTGTGACCTCTTATCTATCTGTGCAACGGTTTGTGCTGTGCAACGGTTTTGCTTCTAAGTCAGGGCCCTCAGCCCCAGCTGTACCATAGATTCTTCCAGAAGCTTCCAACAAGGACTGACAAGAGCACTCGACCAATAGCAACCAGAGGACATAGGCAACAGTCCACATCCTAATTAGACAACAGGCTGCATTCAGACAGGCCACTGTCACCTGTGCTCATAGCCCTGTCACCTGCCTCTGTTTCTGCCCACTCGGTTCTCACCTGGCCATAATTAACAGCCTAAAAATCACCATGAAAGCAAGAGGGAAGATCAGAAAGATGAAGGAAGGGAGAGACAAATGCGGGAAGGCTGAAAAAGATGGAGGGAAGGAAGGATGGAGAGAAAGATCAGAAAAGAAAAAAATTAATGAAACAGGAAAAAGAGGGGATGAGCAGAGAAAGACTCAAGCTCCAGGTAAGGTGAGGAGAAGAGAGAGTAGGAGGAGAGGAGGAACGGGCAGGTGGAGGAAGGAAGGCTGCGGTCAGCACAGAGACACTTGTCTTGTTTCACCGAGGCCACACGTTCACCACAACACATACTGCACATCCCACTTGCGCCATGCTTCTCTGCCCAGATGACTTCAGGAATGCTCGCTGAGCCCCAGCTAAGGACTGGGCCTGGTTCCGTGGCTGGGGACACAGCCACAGAAAATGCACAGGCTTTCTGCCCCAGGCAGACCTCTAGGGGGCGTCCTACATGCTATGATGCTGAAATGATAACTTATCTGGTACACACACACACACACACACACACACACACACACTTCATGAGTGATTGATTCAGAAGTCAGAGAGGGACAGCAACTTGTCTTAGGTCACACAGCAAGTCAAATGGAAAACAGGAGAAGAGTTGGCCTTGATCTTTCCCAGCACTGTGTTCTGCTCAGCCTGAGGGAACAATGGCCTGGACTCTGGTGTGCCTTGGTGTGTGATTCTTCTGTGATACAATGATGTCTAGACACAAGCATCTATGTGTCACAGTACATCGTCCTGTGATTTTTCTCTAAGCACAGATAACAGAAGATTTCTCCTTACACAAAACATAAACTTTATCTTTGTGCATTTTTTTTGTTGTTGTTTCAATAGTTTAGAGGAAACAAATCCCGCCCCCCAAACTCTCCTGCTGTGGTTTTTGGGCTGCCTAATGTTCTCTGCCCACCTATCTCCTAAGTCCCAGCTTCTTAAAACGGGTGTCATGACCCACACGGGGTTGTACAACTAAGTGTCACCAAAAACTTGGAAATAGTAAAAGAGTTCTGAATGTCCAAGCACACCAAATGAACTCAGAATCAAACAGGTAATGAAAATGAGGCATCCCTGGTAGCGCTCACCCTTGCTGCTCTGTGCGACTCTATGCAAAAATACATACACACATCTACTCATTAGCATGCAAATTTGCTTTAATCTTTAGTAAATGTTAAACACATAAATATATAAAAGAATTGTTTAAAATAAGAATTTTATTACTCATCAGTAAATGTTTGGCTTGTATAACTACTTTTAAAACTTACTTTATTTGGGGCTGGAGAGATGGCTCAGAGGTTAAGAGCACTGACTGCTCTTCCAGAGGTCCTGAGTTCAATTCCCAGCAACCACATGGTGGCTCACAACCATCTATAATGAGATCTGGTGCCCTCTTCTGGCCTGCAGTCATACATGCTGTATACATAATAAATAAATACATCTTTAAAAAAAACTTACTTTATTTTTATTTATGTGTATCTGGATATCTGTGTGTGGGTATGCACATGCTAGGGACTGGGGGGGGGGGGGGGATAGGGGTATGTGCAGAGACCAGAAGAGGGCACCAGATCCCCTGGAACTGGTGTTACAGGCAGTTGTGAGCATCCTGATGTGGGTACTGAACAGCAAACCTGGGTCCTCTGGAGGAGAGGTACATGCTCTTAACCACTGGGCCGTCTCTCCAGTCCCTCTGCATCTGTTTTATATGCTGGCATGCCTACGTTGTGGGAAAATGTCTTACATGATAGGTATGATGAGTGATTTGAGAAACCCTGGCCTAAGCGAGACCATGCAGGCTCCATCTCACGGGGTGCTGAGGCTACCTTGGATTCTGCCAGCTGCAAACAGCTCTAAGGTGGAGACAGCTGTGCACAGCTGCTTAGCAGCTGCTAACTCCTGTCTTCAAAATGTGCTGTGGTCTGAATGGGAAGCGTCCCCCCAGGCTTATGTGTTTGAACCCTTGGTCCCAGAAAGTGGCTTCCTGGGGGCAGGCCTGGTGGTAGCACACACTTGATAGGCTGGCCCCATGTCCTACCCACTCTCTGCTTCCTGAGTGCAAACACGATGTGACCAACTGCCTCGTGTCCCTGATACCTGCCATGCCTGTCTCACCAGGCTGGGACTGTACCCCCAAGTCATGAGCTGAAATAAGCCTCCTTCCCTTACACTGCTTCTTGTCATGTATTCAGTCACAACAGTGAGAACAGCAAACATCTGTCCAGGGAGGTTCACGGTCACATAGTAAGTATAGGCATTCTTACAGCATTTAATGCTCACTGACTGACAGCCCTCCCCAAAGGCTTAGGTCTACAAAGGCCAAAACCCTGCATAGCAGTGGCTCCTTTAATAGCTGCATGTATTGACTATTTCCTTCTGTTTCTCTCTCTCTCTCTCTCTCTCTCTCTCTCTCTCTCTCTCTCTCTCTCTCTTTCTCTCTCTGTCTCTGTGTGTGTGTGTGTGTGTGTGTGTGTGTGTGTGTGTGTGTGTGTGTGTGTGTTGCTAGGAATTGGACTTAGGGCCTCACACATGCTAGGCAAGTACTTTATCACTTAATTTTTGGTCAAGTGTCTTTTTTTTTTTTTTTTTTTTTTTGGTTTTTCGAGACAGGGTTTCTCTGTGTAGCTTTGCGCCTTTCCTGGAACTCACTTGGTAGCCCAGGCTGGCCTCGAACTCACAGAGATCCACCTGGCTCTGCCTCCCAAGTGCTGGGATTAAAGGCATGCGCCACCACTGCCCGGCTGGTCAAGTGTCTTTTTAAAAGAGTTATTTATTTTAATTTTATGTGTACATGTGTGTGCCTGAGTAATTGCTGGAACATATGTGTGCAGGAGCCCTCCGAAGAAAGCATTGGATTCCCAGAAGCTGGAGTTATAGGCAGTTGTGATCTACTCCATGTGGGTGCTGAGACCCAAACCCTGGTCTTCTACAAGAGCAGCAAGAACTCTTAGCCACTGAATCGTCTCTTTAGCCCCCTTGACTCTATTTCTTAACACCCCTGCTTGCTTTATAGTGAACAGCAAAGCTGTGGTGGCACTGTCCTACAAAGGTGCAAGCAGGGGGCCTTCCCCAGCAATGAAAACATCCCCACAGATGTTGCCAGGGGTCACTCTACGTATACTGCAGGACGGGGAGATATAGAAAACATTCAGCAAGGCCCATCACCCCAGCTCCTCAGCTCCCAGATGACAGAGCACATGACTTTCATCTCTATACATAAGTGACCCTCCAGGCCGTGTCATGGCCATCTGTCTGTCTTCTGATGTCGCTGTTTAGAAGCCAGGACCACCACTGCTTGTTCCTGTGTCTGTCTCCCCTCCAAGCTCTAGAATAGCTGGGCCATACTTAGATCACACACACACACACACACACACACTCCAGTCCCAGGGCCCAGCACTGCTCCTGGGACACTGCAGAAGCCCCGTGAACACTCACAGAGAAGCACACCAACACACCAGCAGGCAAATGGCAGTTTGCCGCCCACCATCCTCCTCGGCTCCTTTAACTGTCAGGAGCCCTTCCTCCAAACTCCTCCTAGTGGCCCGTTCCTCTGGGGACTTAGCTCCTAAGCAACCTATTCTGAAAGTTGTCACCTATCTGAGTTTGGGCAAATGGCGTTCACTCCTCTAGACTCAGCTTAGGGACAGGGGCATTAGTGCCTCCCTGGCGGCTTTACAACATCTAAGGGAGCCTTTCAGGACCAGTGCTCCGTGGCTAAGCAGCACCTGAAATGTCTTCTCACAATGCCCGCCCTATAGCTCACAGCTCAGCTCCCAGAGTCCATCAGATGTAATAAGCAAGAGGGCCATCTTGGGAGTGGGATCTCTGCTCCCTTCAAACCTGGCTGCTTCCATTTGCTGGAGCATGTGACTTTCCCCACCTGCCTCAGCTCCCTCCCCTGTAAAGTGAGGGCTACTAACTCCACCCCCTCATCAGCTGGCTGCTGTGAGCACACAGCTCCAGGTAAATGGTAGCTTTGTGAAGACTGTCTGCTGCACAGGTCCCTACACATACTCACTCCATACCTCTTGCTTCCCAGTCTCTGTTCCTTACAGCAACACAGCCACATGAAGACAGTCTTGTGACCGGGGCAAGTGGCTTCTTGTGGTCATTTCCTCACTGAGCGGCTCATTCGCTGAGCATCCCAGTCCGTGGATGTCAGTCCCATCTCATAATAAGGATGCTGAGGCACACAAGTTCAATAACCAGCCCAAGACTATCCTAGCCAGTTTGGATCACCACTGGCCCCTAAGTGGGATCCCCCTGCAGTTCCCTATAGGAGTACCTTCCCCCACATCAACACACAACTCCTTCTACTGAGGAGTGTTGCACATCCCGTCCTGTGGGTTCCTAAGAGCAGCCTCTGTTTTTCCCTCTGCTCCATATATAGGGACCACTGTTTATGGACAACATAGGGGACCTTCAGTAGACGTCTTTGGGCTTTGATAGTCAATGAAGCTCCTTGGGGTGCAGGGCCTGCTGAAGAGAGAGCATGCAACAGTGAGGTCGTGGATGCTTGTGACTGGTGAAGGCTTTCCAGCTGAGGGTATAGACCCCACCTGGTCCAGCCACTGAAGAGCCCGGATCCCAAAAGAGCTACTGACTCTTGCCCCTGATCGAGAAAGAAGGACAGCAGAGGGAGGTGCGATTCCTTGCTGGTCCTGATGCTGTCTTGGTATCTGTGGCCAAATCACTTGCCCTTCCTGGGCAGTCCCTCCATCAGCCTTGTGGTTGTTCACTAACACATGAGGGATTAAAGGAAAGAACAGGAAATGGGCAAACAGGAGCAAGAGCCTGCCAGGCATCTAGGAACCCACTCTTCACAGAGAAGTGTTTTGAAGGAACAGTGAGTCCCAGCGCTCAGGATGATGACAAGCTGGGAGAATAAAGCCTCAGGCAAACCGCCTAAATGAAAGCACATTTATGGCACTCACAGAAAAGATGCTAAGTGACAAGTTCCATGTGCGCATCATTTATTTTCAGAATTACAAGGAGACAATGGTAAGTGTACACTTTGTTTTCCTCTTGGTGGCTGAACAAGAGGTGCACGGGAGGGACAGGCAGGAGATAAAGCAGTGAAATGCACAACAGAACACAGATGCCATCAGTAAGCTGCCCCAGGCAAGAGACAGGCCATTATCTGGGGAACTTGAGCATTCCAGGTTCCAATTAAAAGAAAGACACGTTTGAATTTTTAAATGAGCAACTCCCATTGGTTTGTACTGTCTGTCTGGTTTTGTTGTGTTTTTGTTTGAGGCAGGGTGTGCCACTGCCCAGGGTGGCCTCGAACTTTCTATGTAGCTTGAATTCCTGATCCTCTTGCCTCTATCTCCCAAGTGTCTCCTCTTCTTTAAAGGAACTGAATTCACTATGGCTTTAGGGACACAGGGCTAATGCAGCTGGAGCCACCCCCTGATGCCAACTTCCAGGTCTGTCTCTCAACAGCTATGAGTGACCACAGATAAGACACTACTGCCCGGAGCCTCAGCTTCCTCTCTATGGATTGAGGACGCTGAGAGCAGCTGCCCCTGTCTCCACAGGAAGCGCTGAACACATCTGGCACATGGCGGGAAGACATTAAATGCGCATGTTTACTCTTCCGTCACCTAAAAAGGAAATAAATGCCCAGTCTTCTTGCCCCAGCATAAGAAACACACCCATCTTTGAAGAGCTAGTAATGGAGAGATCCAGAAGATGCCTAACCCATGGCTCTTTCTCCTAGGCAGCCCTGGGGCCCCATGCGCTGCTACTGGGAATGGAGGATGCAAAGACCAGTGGATGCTGGACCTGCCCTGGGAAGTTCACAGCCCAGGAGGGGAAGAGGAAGTTGCTCACAGCCTGGAATGGACCACTAGGGAAGACAGGGGAGGGGTGAGTGCTCTTGGGGAGGGGCTGGGTCAGAGGAGACCCATACTGTGGGCTGAGGATCTGTCTCACTTGCACACTGTAGGGATCCACTCAGTGTCAAATAGATGGGTGAACAGAAGGACAAACCATGAAGGGTATGAGGGGCAACTGGCTGCCTGGCAACCAGCTGGATGAGTGGACAGATGGGGAAGATACAGATGAGTGGGGACACCAGGAAGCACAGGTGACAGTGGACAGACGGCGACCGAGGCCCAAATGTTTCTTGTGCTCCCAAATTGATAGGTTGTGAAATCTAATCACCCAGGCACTAATGTGAGGAGGTGATTAAGTAGGATGGGCCCCTCATGGGTGGCCCATCACTCTCATGATAGAGGCACATGCCCCTTCCACCAGGTGAGTACTCCGCAGCCACAAGGTACCATCTACAAACCAGGTCTCCTACACCTGAGTCTGTGGGTGCCTTGGGCTGGGTGTGAGAGGCTAGACTAGTGTTGGGGTGGGGGTGCACTGGTTATCTCTCTTGCCACTGTGACAAATGACCTGGCCGAAGCAACCTCCAGGATGAAGGACTTATTCTGTCTCTTCGTGTAGAGACTACAACGATGGCCAGGAAGGCGTGGGGCTGGGAGCAGCTGGGAAAGGAGTTTGGGCTCTGCCTCTTCACAGCTCAGGAAGCGCCAGCAGGTGGAAGCCCTGAGCTAGAACTGCAAGTCGCCCCAGGAACCCACTTCCCCACCCAGGCCCCACCTCCCAGCAGGTGTCTCTAACCTTTCAGCATTGTGACTCCGATATTTTCACTACCACATCCATGCTCAAGAACCGCATGATTGCTCTTTTTAAAAACCTCATGGTGTCGTAAGTCTCGGCTTTTGTGTTGGGCCACATTCATAGCTATTCCAGAGAGACTGCAAGGGCTGCAGACTGAACACACCTATCAGGTCTAAGTGGGGTTCCACAGCCTCCCCAAACAGGACCAGCAGCTGGGGACCAAGGGCTCAAACATATGAGCCTGTGGGGGAGGTGGGCCATTGCAATTCGAACCCTTAACAGTGGGTGAGGGGAAGAACAACAGAAGATGGCAGTGGGGTGTAGTATGTAGTTGGACATGGGGGTCTGCAAGTGCGTGGGCAAGTGGGTCGACATTAAATGGTTGGCAGATGAGTAGATGGTCATATGGGTAGTGAGTGACCATACGACAGTGGTGACCTCGTGTGTATGGATGGTGGGGACGGAGACTGGGTATGGTGAAGGATGGACCGGCCTCTAGTTCACATAAATGATGAGAGGATGCTGGGGAACGACCTTGATCAAGGGGCTGGACAGGAGTCAGAGGAAGGAGGGCAAGCGGTCATTCCTGTCCTGGGTTCCAGACACTTACCAGGCTACCGCACCCCAGCTTGGCCCGCAGGCGCCTGTTTTGCTGGGCGAGCTCCTCCACCTGACTTTGCAGACCTATCTCCGACAGCGTCAGCCCATACACGCAGCAACGCAGTTCCTCCAGCTGTTCCCGCAGCTGCCGCTCGGTGGCGCTGTGCTCCCGCAGCCTGCGCGCCGCCTCCGCCCACTCCCGCTCCGCGCGCTCCGCCCTGGCCCGCAGTGCGCTCAGCTCTGTGGCCTCGGGAACGCCTAGGGGACCGGCCAGGATCTGCGGCTGGGGGCTGCCCGCACTGGGTAACGGGTCCGGGGCATGCAGCTGTGCCAGCAGGAGGCCGGCAGCGCGGCCCAGGCGCCGCACGTCGCGCTCCAGCCGCTGCACCTGCGCCCGCAGAACGCGCTCCTGCTCCCGCACCAGGCCCAGCTGTAGCTGCTGCGCCCACCCACAGCGCTCCAGGGCTGCCGCCTGCCTTGCCAGAGCCTCGTCCTTGTGCCGCAGCCGCTCCTGCAGCCGCCGCTGCTGTCTGGCCGCGCTCTCCGCCTCCCGCACCTAGGAGTTGTGGTGATGGGGATGTCAGGGAGCTCCAGGCACACGCCTTGCTCGCTCTGATTTCTTTTCCTAACATTCCCGTATTCTGTGCATAGTAGGTATTTTGCATTAAAACGTTACGCTGGGACCAAAGATGGCTCAGAGGATGAAGTCACTTGCCACGGAGCATAGAGACCCAAGTTGGGTCCCCCAGGACCTGCACGTGGTAGGAGTGAACCAGTCCCACAAGCTGGACTCTGACTTCCACTGTGATGCATGTATGTGCACGCACAAAATAAATAAACACTTTTCAAGTTAGGCTGATTACTGAGTTTGCTAGCACTGTGGCCAAGAGTCATCTTCACCTCACCCTAAACTGAGCCCAGGAGCTCCATGAGTTCCCTAAGTCTGTGTGTATGCAGTGGATTGGAAGGGCAGTACACCCTGCAGAGGGTCTCTGGAATTGTTCAGTCTGAATAGTCCACACCAATTTCCAAACTCCACAGAGCTTCTTATTTCAGTGATATGGGCTGAGCAGAGGCCAGGAAACCACAGCAGCTGTTCACAACTCAATGCCTCTCCCACCCCCAACAGGGCTGCCATTAGTGCCGCCACGCACTCAGAAGTTACCTGTAGAGTGGGACAGCTAAAATTCTTGCAGCCAGCTCTGGGGCAGAGCACGGCAGCCTTGTGTCTGACTCAAGGGCTTCCCTCTGTCCCTCGGCCCATCCACCTGATCAGGGAGCACTTCCCCATATTTGGACACCCTGCCTTCTCCCTACCACATACAGTGAACCGGACCGAGGTGCAACACCACTCTGAAAAAAACGGGGGTCTTCAGTGTTCACAATCTGTCTAGACAAACATTGCCTCTGTGGTAGGCTTTCTCTTACCAGCTACTTGCCACCCTCTGCTGCCAGAGAGCCTGTAGGTGGGAGAAACGGGCCCCAAAGAGGAGAGGAAGCAGGGCCATCTCAGGCAGGCTCTGTGGGGTAGTTTATTGATCAGGTGTGGAGTCACGCTTCCTGGAAGTAAATTCCCCCAGCTTTACGATGGCATGAATTCTGTAGTGGCTGTTTGTGTGGTTCTGGGTGCCTGGTTAATCCACGGCACGAGTGGGTGGGCCTTTGGCACCTCTCAGGATGACCAGAGCTCACTGCAGAAATGAGGCCTCTTTGCTTCCTGGGAATACGACCAGAGCAAAGCTGCCGTCTGTGACAGATCAGACACGAAAGATGCCCAAAGCCTCTTCACACATCCCTGCAATACCGACTCCCTCATGCCCAGGTCTCCACCAAAAACATAAAGGCTAGAGGTTAAGGTTGGATGGGGGCTGGGCTGCAGCTGGGCCACATGTGATCCTGACCCAGCCCCTAAATCTATAAAGAGGTTTCTTGACAGATCGGTCTGAATGCCTTCGTGTTGTTCAAGACAGTAATAACAACAGGGAAGCATGTGGAAAGGGCATAGAGCCTCCCCAGAAGCCCTCATGCCACAACACAATTAGCTTACATGGCACCCTTGCCCTTCATTTTCCATCACACTATAAGCATCTCTATGCAGGACTGTCCCTGACTCCCCTGGTGAACCCCAGGTGTGTCCAGAGCAAGGCTCAAAAACCCTTACAGCGTCTCCTCTGAGAAACCACGTGTCCCCAGTGCACAGCCACAGCCTCTACCTTGCTGGGAAGACTCACTCCCCTGGGGTTGAGAAGCCCCCAGGCATGTGAGCCCAGCAGCCAATTTCATGTGACTCTGCCTCCAGTGGTCAGGGGAGAGGCGAGAGTGCTGACCCCCCAGTCCCCGAGGACTGAACTGAGCCGAGTCGGGCTCCTTGCCTGGCTGTCCCATGGCTGCCCACTGTCACAGACACACAGGACCGTCACACAGGTCATGCGCACACACCAAGGCACAGCTGAACAAGACTCGAGAAACAGCACTCCCTTTTGTGCAGCCACCACCTGTTCGTATTGAGTTCCCACCCCACCAATGGGCTGCACCCTGCAATCTCAAAACCCCGAAGCTATGCTTTAAAGTGCAATCCCTGAAGCCGGGTGCCTGGGCATCATAGGGTACCTATTGCAGAGATCCAGATCCATCTGCTCTTTCTTCCTCGGCGTGCCCTGAATCATCTCCTCTGCTGGAAGGTTTCTTATGATGGATAAGAATGGCCAACGGATAACATTAGTGAGATGCCCACCTCTCTGAGTATTCTACATGTTTCTAGTCATTTAACTCATATGACCACCTAAGGGTTGGTACCATATTATTCCCATTTTACAGATGAGGAAACTGAGACCTGTTGAGGTTATATCACTTGTCCAATGTCACACAGCCACCTCAGCAGTAGGGTTTTCCTCCAAAACACGCCCCTTAACTACTCATTGCTTCTTGGTGGAGGTGTCTCTTGTGCTCTGGGCCTCACACACACACACACACACACACACACACACACTCACACTCCCCAAAGTCATAGCTGTCTTCCTTGGGCTTCCTAGTGCCAGCTCCTTTGCTGGGAGGTTGTCTCTTCAGTGACCCCTCTGGAGTCCCTGACGTACTTCCCGGCCTTTCCCTCCCCACACGCACCTCTTTCCCCAGCCCTCCACAGCAGCACACTTCATATTCCTTTCCCATCAAGGTCTGGGAAGGTTGGCCCCCAGTTCTCTGAAACGTCTTTTTCCCATCACACTCACAAGGTTCCCAAGTCCCTCCTCCACCCGAGACCAGGTTCTTATCTCTCCTCTGTCCCCACCTGCATGCAGCGATTTGAAGACAGAGACCTGCATTGGCCTCCTCCTGTCCTCAGGAGCCCAGGCATGAGAAAGGTATGAACATGCTGACACCCAGGCTTCCCCAGGAGGCCTGGGAGCTAGGGAGACAGAGAAGCTGAGGCCCAGGGTGACCGACCACACGACCAGGCACTGGGAAGTAGAAGGGACACGAACCTGGCTGACCAGTTCCCCCTGCAGCGCCCGTAGCTGCTCCTGGGCGTAGAGTGAGGCACGTCTTTCCTGGGCCACGCAGGCACTCAGCTGTTCTACCTTCAGGAGAAGCTTCCTCTCCGACTGCTCCAGCTCCTGGACCCTGCAGGACCGGAAGCAGGAGACACTCGCTCAGGGCGCGGTAACTGTGTAAACCCCACCCCCCACCCCTCCAGTCATCTGGCCCAGCTACTGGTCTGAGAGTTTCATTGTAAAACACTCACGTACGTCATCAACTCGGGCTCTCACTCTGTAGCCCAGGCTGGCCTCAAAATCCTGACCGCTCGCTTTCTACCTCCCCAGTGCTCGGATGACAGGAGCGAGCCACCATCCCATCATTAGAAAGTCTCTGCTCTGCCTCAAAGATATCACTGCACGGATGGGAAGATGGCTCAGTGGGTAAGAGCACGCATTTGGTGAGCATGAGGATCTGAGTTCAAATCCCCAGCACCCACATAAAAGCTGTGCCTTTAACTCTAGCACTGGAGACTGAGGCAGACAGACCTTGGGAGCTCACTGGTCATCCTGCCTAGCCAAAATGGGAACTTCCATTTAAAAGGGAGGCCCTGCCTTAAGGCAATAAGGTAGAGCGTAATGGAGGAAGACACTCTCATGCCCTGTTTGGGCCTCTCCATGCATGCGGATGGGTATTGCATGGATATGCCTACTACATACGTGTATGTACACGTACAGCAACGTCACCTGCCACAGACTTCAACCATAAGTGTTTCTCAGCCCTAAGTTAGCAACCCACATCCATGAAGACCAAGAGACGGAGTGGGGGCCAACCAGCCCAGAGCTTGTTCTGAACCATCGGACTAATGCTCACAACTTAACCAGCCTCCAGGTACTGAACTTCACACAGGAGAAAAGTGAGGACCTGAGAGGTGGACTATTTCCCCGGGTCACACGGAAGCGTGGATTCCAGGCTGGCCGTTCACCTTACTCGCTGTTGCCTCCCGTTCTGGCTCCAAACTTACGAATGTCATCTAAGGAAATACTGACAGTCAAAAGAAGGTTTCTGTGATTAAAAAAGGGGGGGCATGTCTGTGTGACTCGCGCGTCCACAGGAGATGCTGTTCTGGAAGCAGGCTAAGGGACTGCAGGGCTCTGTGATGCATGATGAGCAGAGACTGTGCCTAGCTGGGAGGGGACAAGCCCTGACTGCAAACAGAAGAGGTGATAGAAGATGGTGACACTTGAAGGGGAAGTCAGAGCAAGGCTCCCTCCAGAGGTTTCTGTCTCCAGGACAGTGCTAGCCCTGCCTCCACGCTAGGTAGCGTTGGCCTGAGACACCCCTCATCTCCCACTCACACACATGCTTTCTCCTTCGCCCAAGACCACCTGGTGACCCTCTCGGACTCAGACCCCGATCCACAAGGAGGGACCGGTTCTGTTGACTGCCTCTGTCTCTACCGCCATGGAAGCCTAACGGGGTTAGTTTATCACGATGGCCCTCAGATTTTCATCCATAAGACAGACAACTGCACTTTGCTCACAGGGTTTTGCTGGGATTAAAGAGAATGGTGTCTTACAATTCAAAACACAATTATGGGTTCCTCTCCTTGGGGAGGTCCCCCTACCCCACTTGAGTAAGTCCTCTCGAGCGAATCAGTCAGGAGGTGGAACTGGCACCTTCTCGCTGTTTTTGAGAGGCACCGAGAGACAAAAGGGAGACAGTGAAACCATTCTCTTCCTTTTGGGGAGAAACCTGTGTCCTGAGCTCAGGAGACAGTCTGTTTCTGACTTAAGAATAAACGGTCAGTGCAGTAGCCGAACTGTGGCTCCAGATACTCCCAGATCCTGATCCCTGGAGGAAGGACATCACCCTTCATGTGCACAGAAGCTGCAGGACAGGTGAAGTCAAGTCTGTGGGAGGAGACGGGTCCTGGAGCGTCATGTGGCCTCTAGCTAGTCAGAAGGAGGCCTAGCCAGAGCTGACTGTAGGGGAGAGAGCTGCAGAGCCACTGAGGTACCACACTTGCTGCAGCTTGGAGACAGGATGGGAACCAAGGAGAGGCACTCAGCTGAGGGTCAAACACCTAGGAGTGAGTCCCAAGGGTGTCTGGAATGGGTGTGACCCTACTGACAACCTGAGCTAAGCCTGAATCCCAACTTCCAGCCTCCAGAGCTGTTAATCAACTGAGCCAGGATTCCTGTTGTTTGTCTTGTTTTATTTTAGAAACACTGTGTGAATGCAAATGTGCACGTGTGTGGAGGCCAAAGGTGGACATGGCATGTCTTCCTCAACCACGCTCCACTTTTTATTTGTTTTGAGACAGGGCCTCTTACTGAGCTTGGAACTCACTTGCTGTAGGCTGGCCAGGGAGCTCCACCCTCCCTCATCTCTGCCTGACTCCCAACACGGCGGTTGCAGCTTTGTACCACCCCTGGCTTTTACTTGGGTGTGGGGGACCCAAACTCAGGTCCTAATGTTTATGCAGCAGGACCTTTACAGTCTGAGCCATCTCTTTAGTCCCATGTCTGAAGGCTGTTCTCAGATCACCGAGTTTCATGGCTGTATGCCTATAATCTCAGCACTCAGGACAGAGAGGCCAGAGGATCAAGAGTTCAAGGACATCCAAGGCTACATATCAAGTCTGAGGCCAGCATGGGCTATGGGAAATCCTGTCTCCAATCCTACCACCACTACGACCCAAGAAAAGCTACCTAGTGAGTGCCACTTGTCACAGCAGCCACAGGAAACCCATACACTCGGGACCATGAAATGGGCAAGGGATGTTTTTCTCTGACTAAACTAATCAAACGTGAGGCTTGCGAAGACAGTGCCACAGAGGACACTGTGAGTCCAGGAGGCTCTGCCATGGGCACATGGGCCCACAGTGGCCACAGACTAGACTTCTGGGCACCTGGAATCAAGTCCTAGTGCCCTTAGGGACGGACAGGCATAGTCACACAACATCCCAGGTCCTGGTGTCTCCTTTGTAAAACAGCAGCATACACTCATCCTGTTTTCCAGTCTTAAGGGTTAACCTTGGACACCTGCTGGGCAGGTAGGGCTGACGCTGGCAAGAGTGTGACAAACCCTCAGTGTGACTTTGCTGCATTTGGGTCAGAAATGACTGGGAAACACAATCCAGTGAGATAGGAACGGGCTGGTTTTTCCTTTCAATTTTCCAACAAATTCGGCTGTGTTATTTTTATATTTTATCCAATTCTTTTCATTGGTTAACTAACTTTATTTTTTGAAACAAGATCTGACTCTGTAGCCCAGGCTGGCCTGTGACTCACAATGATCATCCTGCCTAGGCTAAGGCTCCTAAATGCTGGGATTCAGGGCATGAACCTCCACATCCAGCTCTGTATTATTTCCATTGAAAAAAAAAACCAAAAAACAAAAAACAAAAAAACAAACTTTGGCATGCTATCACTGTTTAATTTAAATTTTTTATTTTTACTTTTTAATTATGTGGAAATCAGATGACAACCTCAAGTGTCGTTCCTCAGGCACCATTCACCTTGTTTTCTATTTATTTATTTTGTTGGGGTGGGGCGGCACATGTGTAGAGGTCAGGTGACAATTTTGTGGGTGGTGGTTCTGTCCTTCAGCCATGGGGTCCTAGGCATTGAACTCATGTCATCAGGCTTGACGGCAAACACCTTAACCACTGAGCCATCTCGTCGGCCCTGCATGTGAACTCTGTGGCTGCAGCAGGTCCAGTGTGCACTCCCAGCCACTCACTGTTTTCTAGTGAGACAGACCTACCAGGAAGTCAGCCGAGCATCTGCATCCTCAGTGGGCCACTCAGACCCTAATTCTGCTCTTCATAGCCCTGAACCTATAGTTTATGCTTTCAGCCTCGGTTCCCCCATCTGGAAAAGGAGGTAATAACACTCTATACATCACAGGGTCCAAGGGACTCCAAGTGTGGCCAGAGTAGTCCCTCTTCCCCTTCAGCCTTGCCATAGATCCTATCTCCCTATCCCCTGGCCCTCTCCTGCAAGATGTGCGCCACATCTTCAAAGAGAACAGTGGATATGGCCTCACCCTGGGCTCCAGCTTCAGAGGTGCCTCCACCAAAGTGCCCTGACTCACCGTAAGTCCGAATCGATGACTAGATCCACAACACAGACTGAAACGCACTGTGAGCCAAAATGAACTTGTGTTCCTTTCATTAACTGAGCATTTGGTCACAGTGACAGGAAAAATGATTAACACACAAGGTCTCAAGAAACTCTGAGGGACACCCCACCCCACTTCCTGGCTACCATGAGAAGAACAGCATTCCTTCACCACACCCATCCTTCATGATGCTCCCTCCTTGTCACAGGCCTATAGCAATAAAGCGAGCTGATCATGGAAACCTCTAAGACAGTAGACCAAAGTAAGTCCCTCCTCTTGAGAGGAAGGGAAGAAGGAGGGGAGGGAGGTATGGAAAGAGAGAGAGAAGGAAGGAAGGAAAGAAGGAAGGAAGGAAGGAAGGAAGGAAGGAAGGAAGGAAGGAAGGAAGGAAGGAAGGAAGGAAGGAAGGAGAAGAAAATCCTTGGGAAGGCTGGGGTGTGTCTGGGCAATTAACAGTGCTGCTCCAGAACATGCAAGGCCCTAGCAGCCCCCAGCATCCATCCCCAGCACCACTAAAGAAAGGGAAGACAGGAAGAGGAAGAGAGGGGAGTGGAAGAGAGGAAAATGAGGGAAGGGTGGAGAAAAGGGAGGGGAGATGCCATTAGGAAAAAGCCAGAGGATGTGGTTTGAAAAACAGACCTAGGTTCCGATGGCCATTCAGAGTCTGTGTTGGCTCCACCAGGGCCCACTCCAGAGGCTCAGCGGAGAGAAAGAGCTGCTTGGTACCCTGTCCCGAGATGATAGAAGAGCTGAGAGGCCAGACAGAGATGACAGACAGCTGGTTCAGCAACTCTGGAACCACTTCTGGTCCTGGAGCTAGGGGACTACCGGGGGGGTGGGGGGGATGACGACGACATGTGACCAGGGTTTGGACCAAACCATACAGCAGGAGTTGGGCGAACAAAGAAGAAAGGCACACATCGCCTAGGCCCAGCCACAACAGAATGGAGGCAATGGAAGGCGTCTGGATTCTCCCTTCCTCACTGACTGCCAGTGCGTCCTATTGACTGGACCCAGTGGATGGGGATCGGGCACAGAACAGGACCACAACAGATAGGTGAAGTGAGGGCAAATAACCGCCCAAGGCTGGATCTGTACCTCTGGTGAGCCTGGGAGCTTAGCTGGAGACAGGATGTCAAAGGACCACGATGTCAAAGGATTCGTCCACTCCCCCTCCCCACACAAGAGTACTCACAAGGTTACACCCACCTGCTCCTCAGCCCTGACTCTGACATCACATGTTTGTCCACAGCTGCCAACAGCTTCCGCTCTGAGGATTCCAGCTGCTCCCTGAGAAGCCCCGTGTCCAAGTCTGGCCTGCTAGCTGCTTCTGGAAGGCATCCCTGCTCATTGTCATCACTCTCCTCCACATCTCGGAACACCCAGCACGTGTCAATCTTCACATCCACGTTCATCACATCAAAGCCATCGCTGCTGGGAGCTCTGATGACGTAGCTGAAGTGTTTCTCGGTCTGTTCCTGGGCTGTCGGCTCCATCCCGGAAACATTTCATCAGCCCAGACTTAAGAAAAATAGAATGAGTCTGTAACATGGATTTTCTGGACGTTTTGAGGTGACTACCATGCCTTTGGGTTGTCCGGGAAAATGTCCCTTGAGGAGAACAAGGACAGGTGAATTATTCATGAGTGAGTTGCTTGGGTTTCATCCACACAAACGTCACGCAATACGGACAAGCAGCTCATTTTACAAGTTGGCATGCTAGAACACACCAAGGCTACAATGAGGCTCAGACCAGTCAGATAGAATTAGATGCTTAGCAATGCACGCAAAGAGGAAAAGGAAACTTTCCAGGGAGTACCCCTCACAGGTTCTTCAACGCAAGCAAAGTTCATCCCAACCATAATGAATGAGGTTTCGCGGGGCTGTTTGAGTATACTACATACTTACCAAGGACCCACAGTCTGCCAGGAAAAGATTAATGCCACAATGAGAGGTCTCTCACATCTACCTAGTCCAGTTGTCCTGGTGACCCTACGAGGTAGGCATCATCACGACCATTTCAGAGATGGTAAAATGGAGACCTCAGAAGGTGGAAGAGCTTATCCAAGCCCTACAGATGGGAAGGAACAGCCATGTCTGGCCCCACACCTGAGTGAGAGTGCATGTGCTAGCCCAGGAGCCATGAGATCAAGTGTGGAATGAAACTGGCCTCTGGGCAGCAGACAAGTCCCTGAGAGCTCAGGGTTGGGGACGGGATCCAGAGGATGAGGAAAGCAGGAATGGCAGGGAGCAGCAGGCAGGCCTAGGTGGAGATGCCTGGAGTGGAGGAACACCTCAGGTCACAGCCAGTAGGACAGGAGTGCCTGGCCACATGGCACACAGAAGGGGCACGCTCACATGGTGCTCAGGGGTCTTGGGCATCTCGCTGTGAGCACAGGGCAGTCACAGCCATTAAGAGTCAAGGAGGTGGCTGCTCCAAGGGGACAACAAAGGGTTTACAGAGGGAAAGAGCTGAGGCCACCAACCACACCAGCGGTCAGGACTAGGCAGAGAGGTAAAAGGATAGAAGTATGACCAAAAGAGGTTTTGCTTCCCCAGAAAATGATAAGAGATGTTTCCATTCCTGTTTCTTAGTGCATTTTCCTCAGAGCACACAGATGTGTTCATCTCTGAAGTAGTGCCCCATGGGACCTGAAGGAAACCTCATTTCCCCTCCCCCACCTCTGCACATTGCCGCACATTCAATCCCTCGCCATTTCCTGGTCATTCTCAGACAATTGCCGCTTGGCATAAAGAAGGACATTTATTTTAACCCTTTGTGTAGACCCACTTAATGAAGTCAGGAGGTTACCCAGTTAATGAGTACACTTGGGGTGAGCCATTCTTGGTAGGAGCAGCCGTGGTCTTGGGATGCAATGGGGTTTGGCTGGAAATCACATGTACCCTACCCTGAGCATCCTGCCTGTGCCCCTCTGGGTTGTTTAGGACACACTTACACTGGCTTCATGCTTTCCAACAGTGAAGCCAGTGGCTCCCTTTTCTACCTTTGCAGAGAGGCCTTCTGAGTCCCCAAGAGTGATGTCTGGGGGAATGCAGGGACAGGAGCTGCAGGAGAGTTGGGCAGGCAGACAGAATCAGCAATGTGAAACACTGGCCTTAAGGGACAGGAAGATCAACTTGAATCCTGGGTGTTGGGCCTGACTCCTTGGGTTTGAATCCTGTCTCAGGTATGGATCCGGACAAAGTACCGAGCATCTCATAAACGGATCTCCAGGCACTGTGTAAGTAGAGGCATCTGCATCCAGTGACGGAGTATGTGAGTGGATTCGCACAGCCTGCTCGGAGAGACCCGTGCATCCTCAAAGCTAAATACTGGCTGGATGTGCTAGGCATAGTAATGCTTCCTGGGCCTTGCTCTCGGCTGTCTGGGCTGTGACCAGCCTTGTTGCTTAGCTGCTGCGGGCTACTGGGCAAGCGGCCAGCACCTTGCAAAATGATACCACACACAGTAAACAGTCCTCTCCCTCACTGTGGGGAGGACTCCCCAAGTGCCTGTCATGTGAGCCCCAGAAGCATTGGCCACAAGATGCCACCTGCAGTGGGAAAATGGCTGCTCGCTGAAGGCAGCAAAGACCATAAAATGGGTTCCTGAGAAACAGCCCTTCTTGCCCACAGCGGCCCCACAACGGCTAGTTTTTCTTGGTGAATCACTAAGACTTAGGGGGAGAAGGGGTGGAGCTGGGGAGAGGGTTGGGCCTCTGGCCCCATTTTCCTCAAGAGAGTGGCTGGGGGCCCAATGCCTTAGGAGACATGACGGAGAGATAACCACTGAAAAGGACACATGACTGGGGCACCCATCTTAAAACCTCAGCCCTGAGGTGAAGAGGGAAGGGGGGTGGGAAGGGACACAGGTTCGGCCCCGGAGACCCCGCTCCTTCTATCGGAGTAGTGCTCTGCACATGTGGGCTGGGGTCTGCAGAAACCTCTAAGAGATTTTTGACAATTTGATAGGGGAAGAAGACACCAAAGGGCTTAGTTTGGGGTTTCCTGCTCCATGATGGGAGTCCCTTAACGAGCTGAGATTCAACATGAGAAATTAAAAAAAAAAAAAAAAAAGCAACCCATTCCTATGGTGTTGGGAGTGCTGGGGAGTATCTCTTGGTGGCAACCCAGCTAGGGAACCCAAGGGAAATGGGGGCCATATAACCCTGATCTTTGGAAAGAAAGACAAGGCGGAAGCAGGCTACAACTCTCCAGGGAACAAGGCCTTGGTCTAGGGCCCTCAGTTACGCCAGAGCATCATAGTCCCTGCCCAGCCAGGGTAGAAAAAAAACTGGGAGGGCCTCAGGCTGGGTGGACTCCCTGTAGAGCTGAGCTGGGACACAGGCTCGGCCTCTGTGCATGGGTACATGGGTAGGAGGGGAGCTCTCCACTGTGCTTGGCAGGGGCATTTGAGTGCAAACTTCTCTGTGACCAGCTAGGGACGCAAAGTGAAGAGGACCTGGTAGGACACAGGTCTTACAGCCTTAGGGGCACCCTCCACTTTAAAGCTGCAGGCCCCCAGTTCTCAGCTCAGCCGACCACCTGGCCCCAGCCCGGGCCTCTCTGCGTGGCCCCCATAGGCTGCAAGAGTGACAGAATGGCCTGGAATCCTCAGCTTCTCTTCCTCCTCGAGATTGCATGTCACTGGCTTAGAGGACTCGGGTACCGAAGTGGCACCTTGTATTCAAAGACTTTGCAGGGTGGGCTGGGGACCCCATCCTCCTAGTGAGCCTGGGAGGAGGGTCATGGAAAATTCCACCTGCCTTCCTCTCTACGGAAGAATGCAGCGGTGGCCTTGGAGACTGACTCTGTAGCTCTGCTCCCCTGGAAACCACACAAGTGTTAACCCGTGACGAGAGCCCTGAGACTGTGCCTCGCTGGACCCAGGGCTAGAAAGAGGAGATGCGCATCTGTGGTGCCATGCAGCTCTGTGGTTCTCTGAGCACCATGGCCCGTAGCCAGGCTTGTTCCTCATGGGGCCTAAGATAGTGACCAGGAATTCTGGGTCCTGGTAGAGACTGGGGCAGCTTGCACACCTGCCTGTGTGAGCTGCATTCTCTCAGGCATGAACAGATTCCTGAGAAGGAGTGGACACTGGCCCCGGCTGGGCAGTGGGGAGATAACTCCTGGGAAGACCACCCCATGAGGGACTCAGATGCTTGCTCCAGCCAGCTGCTGTTGGGGTGTCAGAGGTCCTGTGGAATGATGCAGGTCCATCTGTCCAGCTGTGGTCACAGAAGCTCTTCCATGAGGCATGGCCTGGGATCTGTAAGTGGTGTTCCTCAGAGTCACAAGAACACGGTTTGTCCGCAGCAGGGACATGGCTGAGCTGGGAGTGCCCAGATGGGTCTGACTGCAGAGTTAAGGCCACCATCACATAAGGTATTGAGCGAAAAGCCAAGCAGTCAGGGAGGCTGCCCTCTCCCTCACAGTAGGCATGGGCAGAGGTATAAGGACCACACTCCAGAACAGCCTGCAGGGATTCTAGACGTATGGGTGCAGGGACAGAGTGGCCAACTTCTCCATGATTCTCTGAGATGCCCCAGGATACCTGACTACAGAAGTCAGTTGAATAGTGTCCCCCACCCCCGTATCTCCTACCAAGGAAAGCAGGCATGCCTTCCATTTTCCTGACTGGTGCCCACATTCCTGCCACTCAGTGACTCAGATGTCTCTGTTGTCAAAGACAGGTTCCTTGGAATTTAGTTAAGCCACCGAGTATTGGTAAGTCCCAGAGGCTGGGCTTGTGGGTCATGGGTGTTTGGGAACTCAGATTCCAGCCGAGAATCAGCACTTCTGAGCCATCCTGGCGTGTTTGCTTCAAGCTGGAGACCTCACGCCTGCGGGGACGGCCTCCTATCTGGACAGCCCCCTTCTCCACGGAGCACTGTCCTCACTCCTCTCTTTGGATATGGCTTCCCTACCATGTCAGGTCCCTGCTCCACGGTTCCCTCCAGGGACTTGACCTGAACTCCACTCATTCTCTTTGCTTCCAGGAAATCACGGTGCCGCCTATTTGGTCCAACAACTACACAGCAAGAGGCCGCGTACCAGCCTGCGGCCACCATGCTACAACTCCACTCACCACAAGCTCCTCCACACAGACTCGCCACCACGGCCTTCTTTCACTCTGCCAGTCTGATGGCGAATGTTCTCCCTGCCCGGAGTTTGGGAGAGGATTGCCACATACACAGGCAGATACCTTTTGGAGGTGACCCACCTCCCCTGCCCTAGGTGGACAGGAGCATCCCAAAGTTACTTCTTGGAATTTCCCCCTGGAAGTCGGCTCCCAGCACCCAGTGTCCAGTGAACCTAGGGTGCGCCACCCCCATCCTACCCTCTGGGCTTTCGGGAGGGCTCCAACACCTGAGGAGATGACTCTACTCTCTCCCGAGGATCCTGGGCAGTGAAGGCTCTATGGTAGTTTTCTCTGTGGTAGAAGGGTACCCCTGGCCTCAGACCTCTGAACTCAGAGGCTCTGGGTACTGCTCTAACAGCCTGAGCTCTTATTTAGGATGCCCCTACAAATTACGACAGGCAGCTTGGGCCTGCTCTCTCGGTCCTCACTCCCCCCTGGTCTGAGGCATGGCCATGCTCTGGGACTTAGGCTGTCACACCTATAAGAGTGTTGGAGCCTTCAGTTTTCCTCAGAAAGCTACAATCCGCATGGCTCCCACATTGGCAACTCCAACTCTCTCTTGCTGGCCCCCAGCTGCAAGTCCAGCTGTGCCTGGAGCCAAAGATCGTGTTGGTTGCTCTGGCAGACAGACTCCAGAAGGACACACTCAGTCAGTCCATGGAGGTTTATGTACAGAGGGCAGAGGGGGTGTCTGTATCCATCTAGGCACACAGGGTGCCTTCAGGGAGGCACACAGCAGGGGGCAGGCCTTTCACCTCTCCCCCCGAGGCAGCAGCTCTCATGCCCTGGGTTTCCGCTAATTGCACTTAGATTCCTGCCATCCAGATCCGTCTTTGTCCTTGGCTCTTGGAGATGCCACAGTGGGGACACTGGGGAGGCACCCCATTGTCCTGCAGAGTTCCGCAGCAGAGGCTGGCCAGGTCCCCAGGCCTCCCCTTTAAGTGACTGTCAAATGTGCATAAGTTCTGTCTGTGTTCAGGCTCCGGACTTTGAATAGCTTGTTGCACTGTTGGATTTTGGTTTGAGTGAGGATGGGGCACCACGGGGACTCAGGTGATTCCGAAAGCTCTCTGTTTAGCCTGCAAGATCCAGAAATAGTTTGGAGTGAAACAAAAATCCAAGGTTAAGAAGAGTGGAAAGGGCCCCAGCATATCTTCAAGTCCCTGCCATCCTGACCTCTCGATAGTTGCCCCAGAGGACCTCCTCCACAACCCACACAGAAGGGGCAGGATTTGGATAGCTCCAGCCCCAGGGTTCCATCACTGGGGCATGATGTGAGCTGTCTCCCACACCTCAGGCCAGCCCTTTATTCTTTCTACATACAATGACCAGCCACTTCGTGCCTGGCCATGTCCCAGGCACTGGGGGATAGAAGATACCTAATCTAATCCCTTGTGGGCTAGTGTCAGAGTCAGAGACATCCCTAAGGACATTTGGTGGACCATCTAGGGATCTAGTGGGCCTCAGAGGCACCCTGGAGTTCAAGGACCCTCAGCCTAGGTTGGTTTCAAGGTCAAGACTCCAAAATTCAGAGGTTCTGGCAGATATCAGCCCAAGGATGAGCACTCAGCACTTGGAGAATGTAGAGAGGCTGAGGTCCCAAAGTAGGAATTCAGGCTGAGAGCTAGGTGCTTGGGAACAAGGCCCAACAGCCAGGGCAGGACCAGATTCTGGGATGCCTTCATTCTTTGGGTCTCTGAATATAGTCAGACATCATAACTGGGTATGCAGGTTGAGATACAGAGGTGAGAAGCAGGCTACTACTGGCTCCTGGACACTGTGCAGTCACGTCAGGATCTGGCCTCATGAGCCACTGGCCTGTCAACCTGCTAGTCCTTGAGCCTGGAAGGTCACTTGCTTTGGACCATACAGGAAATGTGCACATAGCAACAGAGCAGGAACCACGCCAGGCTGGAGAAAGCTTTGGGAATGGGACATAAACTCCTCTGTGGATGAATGCCATCGGGGGCGTGTCTGTCTTAATAAGCCCTACCATGTGTCTCTACAGCAAGACCCCCAGGGACCCAGGACCACACAGCCCCCAAGGAGCCTAAATGGAAGACTCCAGAACAAAGGTTGCCTTCCAGGCACCTCATCTCCCAGGGGACACAGCTCAGCCAGGGAGGAGTTAGCCTCCTCTCTCAATCAGCTTTGCATCAGCCAATGGAAAGTAAAGGATACACACCCGAGTTCTCGGCGCATGGGAGTCGTCAAGGCCACAGAATGAATGCTAGTGAGAAAAACAAAAAAAGGAACAAAAACTATAACATAAGACCAAAAGAAAATGAGGAAAAGAAAAGAAAAGAAAAAAAGATGTGAGAGATGTGGTATGGAATTCAGTGACAGTATCTTATAAGAACTATGACACTAGGGGGCAGCAGAGAGAGGGGCGGAGGGAAGCGGACTGCTTGCTCCCTTGCGTGCTTGGTGGGTTATCTCTGCGCATTTATCAGGTGTCCCACCAACCCAGGCTGCCAGGTGAGATCAATGCCGTGCACAGAGACTTTGGGGGAATAAAAGTAAGGCTGCACAGGGCAACACAAGGGAAGGCCCGCCCAAGGTCACAGCTGCGCTTCCCCGGTATGTGTTACGATGGGCAGCAACAAGAGAGGCAGCCAGATCTGCCTGCGGACAACTTCCTACGCTGGACAACATTCCCTACACCGTCCATTCCAAGAGATTTGTTAATATTTAAAACACTGTGTCCCTTTTACCAGTTAACTTTAGGAAAAAAAAAACCGCTTTCTCCTGGGGGATCTCGAGGATTGAGGGCTATGAGAGGCTTCTGTAATCCTGGGGCCCTTCTTGTTCTCTACATGGGGAAACTGAGGCTCAGGAGGAGGAGGAGGGTTTGATGAGACCACCCAATGGATTGTAAGAGTCTGGTCTTGGAAGGAGGGATCAACCGTAAGCCACAGTTGATGGGACCAAAGTTTCCCACACTCACTGGCAGGGGTGACTGGGAGGAGCTACAGGTGACAGTTATGCCCAGTGGGCACCTCCCATTTACAGCCCCAGAATCTCAGGTTGTCCTGAGCCCAGTCATGGAGACAAAGTGTTCTCAGTTGGTTTAACCTGACAATCTCCTTGAGATTTCCCAACAGCCCTAGAGGGATGAGGAGGGCTGGGCACCTGCCAGATGGAGACTCTAGGATCTAGGACAGCCATACAAAGGGTCCCCAGAAGGAACTCAGGGTACTGGTGGGAGAACCCAGCCACTGCCTAGACCCAGACCTCTGGCGCCCCCTGCAGACACAGACAGCTATGCCCCTGAGGACTCCATACAGACTGAGACTGGTGATTACCCTGTGGTTTACCTTCTCAGGGAAAAAGGAGAGAATACACCTGCCTGCCCCACACAGTCTCGAGGGGTGTTCTTTCTCTCTCCCCTCCTCCATGTGTATTATTTGACAACCACCAGGAAGGCTGCCCCCACTTATGAAGAGCCCCAGACTCTGCTGTCCAGTGACTTCCAGCAGTGTGTCCCAGTTTCTGGAGAGTCCCCTTCCTTTCTCACGAGCTGGCCTGAGATGTTTCTGCCCAGAAGTGGCCTTTCTCTTTCTTTCTGGGCTTTTACATATCCCCCTTTAGGATCCAGACAGGGTCTTCTCAGGCACACTAGCCTTCACACACATGCACACACACACACACACACACACACACACACACACACACACACACACACTCAAACCAGGCTGGGTCAGAAGGGTGTCCTCACCACCCCACAGAGGTAAGGCTGACCTTACTGCCTTGCTCTGTGACATAAGCTATGCAAATACGACTTGTCCCTGAACTAGTCTGAGACCATCCCATTCTCTGCCTTGGAGAGTGAGTGAAACTCCATCCTCGTCCTCAAAGGATGCACGGTCGGTCGGCAGGTGTCATCACAGGGAGTGACAACGGTCTCAGCAAAGCCACCTTGCCTGTGTGGTCCTGAACTAGCCTCGGGTCTGCCCATGCTGTCTCTCCTGTGATGGCTAACACTGATCACCAACTCCATAGACTCCAGAATCACCTGGGAGACACACTCCTCGGAGCACATGTGTAAAGCGTTTTCTCGAGTGGGTTAACTGAAGTCCACAGACCTACCCTAAGTGTAGGGGATACCTTCGGCTGGGGTCACAGATGAAATAAAAAGGAAAAAGGAAGGACTGGGGAGATGGCTCAGTGGACAAAGCACTTGCCCAAGCATGAGGGTTGGCGTTCAAATCCCCAATGCCGACATGGAAGCCAGGCTGATGTGGCAGCCAGCCTGTGATCCCAGTGTTAGGGAGGATGGTCAGGACATCCCCCAGGGCAAGCTGGCTAGCTAGACTAGCCAGAATTGCTGAGCCCTATGTCCAGCAAGAGACTCTGCCTCAGAACCTAAGGTGGAGTGTCAAAGACAGACGAAGACACCTGACATCAACTCTGGCCTTCATGGGCATGCGAACAAACATGCACCTGCACCTGCACCCACACCTATGAACATGTATGCATACCACACACACACATACACACACACACACACATACACATACACACACATATACACACACATACACACACATACGCACACACATACGCATATACACACATATGCACACACATACACACACATATGCACACACACATACACACACACACGCACACATACACACACATACACGCACATACACACACATACACTCATACACACGCACACATACACACACATACATACACACACACACACACACACACACACACACACACACACACACACACACAGAGGAGAGAGTAACCTGAGCACTGGCTTTTACTTCCCTTTCCTTCCTTACTGCAGGCAGAACACAGTCAGCTGCCTCACCTTCCCAGCCATGATGGGCTGTATCCCCTTGACCACTGAGCCCGAATAAAGCCCTCCCCTTTTAAGAAGCTTTCATCGGGTATCTGATCACAGCAATGAGGAAAAAAATAACTAATACACCTTCCTTCCTGGGACCAAGGGTCAGTGTCCTTGTCCACCTTGGCCTTAATCGCATCACCCTAAATTAGTCCTAAGCACACGGGGACCCATGGGCTAAGCCAGCCTCTTCCTGCATAGGAGCATCCCTGAGAGTGAAGGAACCCATGGGAGATGGGTGACGACTGGTATTGAGGCATGACAGCCTCATCACATGATTAACACAATTCCTTTCTCTCTAAGGTCACCTCATGAGGTGGCAGAAGGGGCATTGGAGGGGTGGGTTGTGGAACACACACATGCACACAGATGTGCACTCACATGTATGTACACACACACACACACACACACACACACACAAACACACACACGGGACCTGGGGAACCCAGCTGCAGTGTGGCAGCCGCTGAGGAGACAGTATCTTTGCCTGAGAATCTGTGGGGACCTTAGATTTCTTGGAGGGATCTGGAGGAGCAGAAAGCCCGAGATTTAAGCCTGAAATGGGCAGACATCTGCATGTATCTCAGCCCTGAGGTCTCAGCACTCCCAGCCACCTACCTTTTCCTCCAGCTCCTTCAGCTGGCGCCTCTGTAGTTCTAGCTTGCCCTCCATCTCCCGGATTTTCTGAAACACACCAAGTTATGCATCAGAAAAAGACTCCCAAGTCCCAAACCTGACCTTTGTCTTTTATGGTGGTCCAGCATAGAAGTCGTGAAGGATGGACACACAGGACAGCCAGTCCCCCAGAGGAACACTCTCTTCTGACTCATTGCAGATGAACGGGTTTCACCTCTTTGTGTAGTCCATGAACTGCCCATGTCTGGTGCAGACAGTGTGCACTCATACGATGAGAGCTGAGCCAGGGCACCTAGGCTCCCAGCAGGACAAATGTCATGGATTGGAGTGGCCTTAGTCACTCACATGTCCAACATCCAGGAAGCTGCCTGGGGGCTGAAGGGAAGGAGAAGGGCCGAGAGGTAGTGCTGGCGGCAGCCATGCTGTGTACCCATGGACACACTTCATGGGGAGGCCATGAGGTGGCTGGAGGCTCTGCAGTGTAGGGAGCATGCTTTCCGACAAAGCTCTGTGTAGCTCATCTCTATGGCTTGGCTTCTCTTTCCCCGGCTGTCATCGGGGTTCTGGAACCTTCTTTCCTCTGCTCAGCATCATGTGACCCTCACAGAGGCTGAGGTTCCCCCAAGAAGGAACCAGTCAAGTTCCTAGTCTGATTCTCAAGCTCTTGGCCATCCCACACCCAGGAGCAGAGAGATGCTCTAAGCCAGCGCGGTCCCTGGGCATCAGGCTGCAGTATAGGGAGTGTTGGGGGAAGGCGGGAGAAATGCCTTTGTTTTATGTGTACATTTCAGCCAATGAAAAGAACAAGTTTGCTGTCTATACAGCACCTAAGTGTCTCATGTTTCCCCGGCCACCAAGGAGGGAATTGCCTTCCACTCTGTGGCAGGCACCCATGAGAAAAGAAGTTGTGCCTACAGAACCTCCCCGGCCAGCAACTCTCCACTCACAGGGTACCTGATGTCCATCAGGTGTCAGCAGGTCACTAGGGGCCCAGGGTATACTGGAGGCACAAGACGGGGACATGACCCTGTGGGGGCCAGTACCTGCTGGGCCTGCTGTAGCAGCTCCATTCGCTCCCGCAGGATCTGGCTGTCGAACTCCCGGCTCTGACGCAGGAGCTGTCTGCGTACCTTCTCTACGGCCGCCTGGAGGTCCTCACGCTGGCTGGCACTCAGCGCCTCGCTGGCTCTCCTCCCTGGCTCCTGCTGCAGTGCATTGTACAAGGTGGCCTCCAGGTCCTGGATTTTCTGCATGGCCCAAACCACAGACAGTTGAGGTTGCAAAAAGGTAGACAATCGTCATTATCGGGAGACTGGTGCTGCTGCTAGAGTCCACACTAGAAAGGGAGCGTCGGCATGCAGGGTCCAGGAGAGCAGCAAGTGTGTGACTTGACCAGAGGGACCTCCCCATGCTGTCCCTGTGATGCTTACTGACCAGTGGTTCTCAACCTCCCTAATGCTGTGACCCTTTAATACAGTTCTTCATGCCGTGGTGAGCCCCAGCCATAAACTTATTTTCATTGCTACTTCATAACTGTAATTTTGCTACTGTTATGAGTCATGATATTTTTAGAGATAGAGGTTTGTCAAAGGGGTCATGACCCACAGGTTGAGAGCCTCTAGTTCAGGGTTTGAATTTGGGGGGGGAAGTAACATCAGATCCCCTGCTGGGAACTCAACAGTTACCTTACCATGGTGCCTAGGGGCAAAGGAGAAAACTGTCTCTCTCCTGCTTCCACAAAGCCCTTCACCCCTTGCTAAGAAACATCACAAGACCCTCTGGTTGCCATCTGATGGAATCCATCCCACTATGAGGCAGAGCAGCCCAGAGGAGGCTCCGCAAGCCCCACCACCTGCATTGTTCTGACCTTCTAGACAGATCCTAGCCCTGTTGGGTCACGATGATTTAGCCATAGACATTATCACCTCCCCCAGGGGCCACCTTTGCCCTGTGCAAAGCAGAAGGCAGAACAGTGGGATTCCATTCGGCCTCTGTCTGGGCTCCACATGGCACAGGAGCTTATGTGACTTCTGGCTCACCCCTCTCCATTCAGCAACCAAGTTTCTCAGACACCTTTTGGTAGTCAGCTTCCAGACTGGCTCCCACCTCCAAACCTGGCTCCCACTGTGGGCCTGGCCCATCTCATCCACTTCTCACTCCACACCGTAACTAAGAGAGACAGGCATACATCCAGAGCCTTCCCTTCCCCAGCCTGGATACAGGAGGTGAGCAGTTACTGACCAGGCTCCAAGTGAATCTGGTGCCTTATGAGAACTGTCTGGAATCTCACAAGACTGAATTCCCTCTGGGTTGCATGCTGCCCACTCTCGGCTTAGTGCACTTTTCAGGGACAGATGTAACATCTACAGGGACCAGGATCGTCAAGGCAGGGGTATTTTCCAAGAGCCAGCATGCCCAGGATCCTAAGCTTGCCTGCACACAATCCTCAGAAGACGATTGGGCACCAGCTGCTCTGTGAGAGGCCCTGGTGAGCCACGGTGCTCGGCAATGGCTGGCCTCCACCCCTGTCAGCACCACAGCTGTCCTTCTGCACACTGTGACCCTGGGGGTTCTTTAGAATCAGGACCCTCGGCTTTCCACCTAATGTACCTCCCCATGGGGCAACTACGTTCTTGCAGCTTCCCTGAGGGGTGTCCTTTGGAGCTGTTAAACATGCTTGGAGGGCAGTGCTGGACAGCGGGTGTGTGTTCTTCATGGCTGTTTACAAAAACCAAAAACTGGATGAGGTTGAGGAAGAATCAAAATCAAGAAACGGGCAGATGATCCAGAGCACAGATGAGCGTGTCTTCATTGCCCTCCATGCTGGTGTCAGCCACATCACGTGATAAGAAACAGGCATGACGGGGGAAGATGCTGCTTGATGGTGATTGTTGACCGTCTACTTGGTGTGTGAAGCACCAGGGAGATCAGTGGATCCCATCTCTGGGTGTCTGTGACAGCATTCCCAGAGACGCCGTCCTGGGGGTCTGATCTCATCAGTGGGATAATTCCCTGGATGGGCTCCTAATATGATGGCATTACTGAGAGGTGGTGGCAGGGAGGAGGTGGGACCGGGCTGGAGGAAGTAAGTCTAAGGGCAGGTTCTTCCGGCCATATCTTGCCTTGGCCCTTTCCTGTGCCTCCTTTTCTCTGCTTCCTGGCCCCTATGACATGAACTGGTTTTTGTTTTTGTTTTTTTGGCACCTTGAAATTAGGAACCAAGGGAAATCCTTCCTGTAAAAACGTCAGGTTTTCAGTCTCGGTGATGTGAAAAGCCATCTGTGTCTTGTAAGATTCACTTTTGCAGGAGTTGCCTCTGAGCTATCACAGTGAGGTGGGCTAGCCTCTGCATCCATGTCTCCTTACCCACCCTGTATGTCTTAACTACAATCTGGGCAAAGGTTCGCTTGAGCTCTGTAGAAGACGCCAGCTGCTTCCTACAGAGAGTCGCACTGCCTCTCCCTCCACCTTGGGGACATCTTGGAAATGTCCACAACCTCAGTCGAGACCCCCACCCACAAGAAAGAACATCTCTTAGTGCCGGGGACTTGGGTCTTTGAGTGTAAGGCCATCTGAACCTGAACCTCAAACTCCAGGAAGCCCAGACTCTTTTGAGAACCCCACAGTGTTTCACAGTACTTTAAAACTCTCCCCATTTGCTCTGGCGCATCTGGCGCATCTGGTGCATCTGGCACATCTGGCACATCTGGTGCATCTGGCCACCGCTCGCTGACTCACTCTCTGTTCTCTTAGGACCATCTCCTTTTCCTACCTATGAGGAAATCTTCTTTTGGACTTTTTTTTTTGAGGCAGGTCTGGGATTCACTACATAGTGGAGGGTGACTCTGAACTTCTGACCCTCCTGCCTCCACCTGTGTGCTGGGATTACAGACAGGTGCCATCATGTCTGGCTTACGCTGTACTGGGAATTGAACGGGCCTTACGTATGCCAGGGCAAGTACTTGACTGACTGAGCTACATCACCAGCCCCCCTTGGAATTTGAAGGATAAACATTTATGACTCAAAAAGCACATACAAAAGCCTTTTCTCATTCAGCTCCAATGACTGCTAATTTAGTAAACTAGTTCGAAAAAGAAAAAACCCTCAAGTTCACGGACTCTGTGTAAAAACCACAGCTCATCTGGACCACCCGACTGCTTGCTGGTCATTCTAGCCAGGGGTGCAGAGGGCACAGCATTGTACCCCGAGGTCTGGTGTGCTGCCTGCAGGAAGCAGCCTCTAAGGCTGAGAGGAGAAAGCCAAAGTGTCAAACCCACTTCTGGTCCTACCAGGTAGGCCTGGTCAAGGGCTTCCTTCCTGTAGTCCAGTTCCTGCTCCAGGTAGCCCTTCTGCTTGCTGAACAAATCCTAGAAGAGAGGGAGCACCATGAGGAGCCCGGCCAGAGCAAGTCAACAGCAGGGAGGCTCTGAATCTACCCACTAGTGACTCAGGGCTGGGGGATAAGGGGCCCTCAGCTGCCTTGTGTCAACTCCCTGCAGAACCCTCACTGCCCTGACCTGCCCGGACTGTCCATGAGAACCCTGATCTCTTCTTGGGTATCTGGTAACAAGGAGGGGACCTCACATGCATTCTACATCACAGCTCACATCCCAGGAGTCCCAAGTCCCTGTGCTGTGGCCTGGGGCCTCCAAAGACTGTCTTTATAGTTCTCAGGTGCAGCTCATCCCCTTTGCCAGGCTGTGCCCCATGGCTCTCACTGTTAAACACTCCCTCCTGAAGCCCTCTGGTTCCCTCTCCAGAGGCCTCTTCCGAGTAGACTGTGTTTCCCATTCTACACCCATGAGGGCTTAGAGCCAGAACTCACATTGCAGCCCCTGTATTTTATAGGTGAGGAAACAGAAGGTCAAGGAGACCGGTGCCATGTCCATGGTACCACTGATGGAAGGGGTGACCAGAGACCCAGGTTCTGAGGCCTGTCTAGGGCTCTCCCGACACCAGGTGCTGCTTTGGCTCTGTGTGACAGCCCTCTCCTTTACTGAGCTCTCAAGTGAACTCAGAATACAAACCGGTCTTAGATGGCTTCAGAGCCAGGTCTTCTAGAATGGCTTCTTTCACCTCCCTGGGTTGAGGACAATGTCTCCCCCAAGTAGGGCCGCTCGTGGGCATAATACTCCTCATGGCCGCAATCCAGCCAGGTTTGCATTAAAGTACCCAGTATACGGCCAGGCGGTGGTGGCACATGCCTTTAATCCCAGCACTCGGGAGGCAGAGCCAGGCAGATCTCTGTGAGTTCAAGGCCAGCCTGGTCTACAGAGCGAGATCCAGGGCAGGCACCAAAACTACACAGAGAAACCCTATCTTTAAAAAACAAAACAAAGCCGGGCGGTGGTGGCGCACGCCTTTAGTCCCAGCACTCGGGAGGCAGAGCCAGGAGGATCTCTGTGAGTTCGAGGCCAGCCTGGGCTACCAAGTGAGTCCCAGGAAAGGCGCAAAGCTACGCAGAGAAACCCTGCCTCGAAAAACCAAAAAAAAAAAAAAAAAAAAAAAAACAAAACAAAACAAAAAAAAGTACCCTGTATACAATCAAAGAACACCAACTTCAGGTCCCCAAGCTGTCCTGCAAAGACTCCAGCTGTATGGGTGTCCGCCGAGGCCCCCAGATAAGCACCTGTATGTCATGCTGTGTCTCTAACCTTCTCAAGCTGCACTCGTGTGACCCAGGGCCTGTGAGCCCAGGATTGGGCACAAGGTCAGAAATAAGTGTTGAGCTGAAAACGGGGTGAGCAGAGAATGGAGATATCTCAGAGGACCCACGAGGGCTGAAGAACTACAATGATGCTGAGCCTCCCCCAAAGTCAAACACCTGAGTTCTCCATCCTGCCCCCTGACCCAGATGCTGGAACCGTTACCTTCTCCTTCTCCAGGTCCATCATCTTCTGGGTTAGGGCTGCCTCTGTTCCTTCTATCTGCTTCAGCCACTAGAAAACAGCAGTACAGGAAGACGTAGGCAAGTGATCAGGTGCATGGGGGTGGGGTAGGGGGCTGGAGGTGGGGTCAGAGGGACTGGGCCTTGTAGCCTATACAGGTATTTGCTCATATGGGATGAGGAGCGATGCACATTCACAGAGCTGTGTGTGTACATGGCTGTGGCTGTGTGTGCACCATCAGGGCTGTGTTTAAGTAGGTGCATGGGTGGGCAGGAGCTGGAAAGCCTTGTGTGTCATCCATGTGACCCCCGCTGACCCTCTCATGCCCATCCCAAGGGAAGGCAGCAACTCTACTATTTTTCAGGTGAAGACATGAAAGCTGCGTTAAGTCTCTTGTCCAAAGTCACACAGCTGTGGACTGGGGGTATATTACCCAGCTTGCAGGACTGGGAAGCCACTCCCATGATACTCCCAAGATGTGCTGTGTGAGCAAGATGCAGAAAGGAGCTAGATACATGCATGCAGGGTGGAGATCCAAGGGTATGAAAGTGGAAAAGAGCCAGGAGGACCCTCAGACATGCCAGAGACCACATGAGGCACCCACCTGATGGCTACGATATATCCCATCTTAGGTCTGGGCAGATGTCGATACACAGTGTGTCCCTGTCACTAGGTGAACTTTGGGGATGGGTAGGAGTGTCAAAGGCACCCAGAAGTATTCTGGTTACACTGATTTGACATTGAATATGAATGATGACTTTGACCTTCTAGTTGTGACACCCTGCAATCTGGCCTGGTGACCTCGTGCCTCTTTCCAGACTAAGGTTTCCCATAGCTTCCCAGGACTCACTGATTTCTTCCTCCTCTGGCCACAGCTCTGAGGTCCAATTTAACCACCCTGAACTGTTGCTGTTCTAGAGTCCTGCCTCTGCCCTTCACTCTCTATCTCAGCCCTCAAAGTCTGACCCAGTCCAGACACTCCATGCTGTGTTTTATGCCCTTTTCCCGTTTTTCAGACCCACCACACTCCCTCCCTATGATCGCCACCCAGATCAGAGCCCCACCCAGTGCCTAGTCCATGCCTGACCCTACCCGGACCCCCAAACCCACCCTGCCTGCACATCCTTGTGGAGCTTTTCTGTTCCTGTTCAAGCACGCATTCTCTACTCCTGACGACACAGACAAGGCCAACACAGTCCCCACTGAGGATCCTGTGGTCACTCCATAGGCTCTGCTGCCCCCTCGGAACCTGAGCCTGGCCAGGTATGGTGGTGCACATCTTTAATGCCAGTGCTCAGAAGGCAGAGGCAGGCAGACTGCTATGATTTTGAGGCCAACTTTGTCTACACAGTGAGTTCTAGGCCAGTCAAGACTGTACAGTTCCCTGTTCCCTCACAAAAGCTACCTGCACCTTAGTTGTCTGGGAATGCACTTGGCTCCTCAGACAGAAAGAGCCGTCTTTCACCTCAGGGCCTTCGTGCATGCTGTGCAGACATCGGAAGCTCTAACCTCAGCACCAGCCCCAGACCTTTGCCAAGCTAAGGTCTACCCAGCTCACCAATCTCAAGCTAGCCCTATCTTCTCCTCCAAGAAGCCCAAACTGCCTCCTGAGGCCACAGGGTCATCTTATCCTGGTGCTCACATGATGATCCGATCACTCATTTCAACTTCCATCAGCCCCACCCAAAGGTGGGAACCAGCAGAGCCAAGCACAGAGTAGGTGGCATATAAATATCTGTGGGGTGGAGGAGGTCTGGCATGGATATGGGTGGAAGGGGTTAGGGAGGTGTGAACGTCATGGTCAGAGACTCCTCCCACAATATCAAGGTCAGCGTGGCCCTGAACAGTCCCGTGTGGCCAGCGGCAGACAGATGCCAAGCCAGCTCCTCCTCACACAGCTTGTGTAGCTTCTTGTGAAAAGGATAAATGCTTCTGTTGAGGAATCTAGAATGTTGTGCTTTTAATAGCCTGACGTGAGTATGAAATAAATTTTGAAAGGAGAGGGGCAATTTCCGGTCTTGAACGGCATGTACCCTTTCAGGACCATGGACAGTAGCAGGGTCCTGGGCTGCTGACTGGAGTTTCTGTCACAGACCTCACACTCTCTTGGGGGTTGGTATCCCAGGAGGGAGACTACTCTGGCTGGACAGCAAGGAGGGAAGCCTGGCCACTGGGAATGCTCCAGAAATTGGATGTCCTATGAGCATATACAATTCAAACAAAAGTCATCTGTCTATATCCCACGCCAGGGATCGTCAGGTGCAGAGCCTGGGGCTCCCCTGTAGCTGGTGGCTACTCTCCCTTCTCCCCACACTGACTTGGGACCAATCCAGAAAGCTTCCCTGTGGCTGACGGCCTGGTTAGGCCTCATCCTCTGACCTATGGCTCACAGAGAGAACACACCATAATGGGGTGTTGGTTTGTTTGGGTTTTTAAAGTATTTTTCGTCTTCCTGAGCTCTGTACCTACTTTTCAATGGGTTTTGAACTTGAGGGAGAAGAGGCATGCCTGACTGAGAGCCATAGAGGAGCCACAGCCCCTTTACATCTTAAGTTTGAGCCTCTCTGTGGGCTCAAATTTGGGCCAAGCTTAAGTATGATGTAGCTGTCGGCCTTGTGCTCAGTTAGTCCCATCAGAGTGAGTCTGATGGGACTTGTCTGCAGCCCAGAGCTTGAGCAAGCTTCTGAGGGGACAGGAGAAAGGCACACACAGCAGGGCAGGAGGAGAGGGGCTGCTTGATGTGAAACTATAACAGGAACATAGGACCACCTGACCACACTGGCATACACTTTGCCTACACACCAAGAAACGGCCTTAGTGCTGCTAAGAGAGAGCTGGTCTGGAGCTCACTGGGTACCAAGTGACAGCTGATGGTTTTTGTTTGTCTGTTTGTTTTGTTTTAAGTAAAGTAGGTTGAGTGTGGAAGGATTCCTGGGACCCCTAACCAAGTTCTCTTACATCCATACTGAAGGCACTGCTGTGAAAACCATCCTCTGGAGTCATTGGTCCCTCCCTGCACTCAACCGTCCCTGTTTTAGTACTAAGATATGCACATGTCAGGGCACCTCCAAGTCCCAGGTCGAGAAGACTATACCCGTTACCCAGATGTCCTGCCAGCCTTCTCCGAGGTCTCATGACCCAGCTCCCACCCAGCTCCAACCCCTAGTCTTGAACATTTTCTCCAAGCAGGGAGAGGATAAACAGATGAAACCCACACTGGATTGACTTCAGTTCACAGACAACTGGCTGAATCGGTGTCTTGGCAGAGCCAAGTCTGAGGAGAACGCAGCTGAAGGCCAGTCTCCAGCCTGCTGCTTCTTGTGCACTCAGAGTTCCACCCATAGATATCAGCCATGGACCCCCTGCTTTCTCCTACTCTCCTGGGGCATTGAGGGGTTGGTGGCCAGGCGGCCAGCATCATTCTCTAGGGTTTAGGACACAAAGTAGAACACCGGGTAGGACAGTGTAGTGAGGTGATGGCGGCCAGTAGCAGAGAGGCATCAGCTCGCCAGAAGCTGGCAAAGGTGAGCAGAGTGCAAGCCAGAGGTGGGCAAGGGATGGGAAACAGAGAGTAGCTGATGCCAGACAGGCCCCATGTCCTCCTCTGTAAGAGAATGCAAGAGGCTGAGGGGACCTAAGGTGCTAGGGTGCTGGACTTGGCACAGCTGCTCGGATGGGTGTGGAAAGAGGTATCTTGGAAATTATGCTACCTGAAGCTTGTTCCCAGTAAGGTCTCCACCTTCCACAATGTCCTGGGGTACACTCCAGGGACTGGAGAACCAGTACCTACCATGGTCCACTATCCTAGCCCACCATGAGCCAGCCACCCCAAGCTACAGACTGTTCCTATTATGTCCATTAGCTCCTGAGAACCCAGAATAGCAAATGATGAAGTCAAGACTCAAACTAGACGAGGCCTCCCTGGTAGCAAGGGAGCTTGAAAATGTGGCCTCTCCTCCTTCTCCAGAGACTCACCAGGCACCAACAGGCTATGTGAATATAGAACACACTGAGATATGTATTGTTAGTCGGCCTATATGGCCTCTGTTATGAAGGGCAGGTGATTTTGATTTTGCCGATGAGACACTTGCTCCCCAGGGACCGCCAGCCAGCCAAGGGCGACTCACTGACCCACCATCCACTGGAGAAAGCGAACTTGGCCAGGTTAAGTGGTAGAAACAGAAAGTTCTGAGTTCCATACAACCATCACCCTTCCCAGCCATGTGACCTTGGGCATTGCACTATCATAGTGTCTCATCTCAGTGTTTTGTGTCCTTTACTTGGCTGGGGGTTGGGGAGAAAACTGTGTTTTAAGTGCCCTTCTGAAGATCATGGAAGGAATTCAACCAAGATCATTAAGACTTCATCATTCCAAAAGTGGCTTTTCAGAGTCTGACTTGAGTGAAAGGGAAAGATCTGCAAGAAGAACTCTATTGCAAGCACACTAGAAAGCTGTGTGCATCTCTATCCCAGTCACACTGTAGGGAGCATGTAAGTCAGGACGTATTCTTTAAAAAAAAAAAACAGCCAAAATTTAATATCTTTAATACACAAAGCATATACAGAAAGAACAGTTACAACAAATGCTTACGGGATGGATGGATGGATGGATGGATGGATGGATGGATGGATGGATGGATGGATGGATGGATGGATGGATGGATAGATGAATTAATGGGCAAATGAATGAACAAACCCAACAGAAAACCTTCAAAAGAAATGCAGTTACACTTCACAAGGAAGAAGAAAATGCATAAGGCACACACTGGAACCTTCGAACACAACACAATGGTAACTACCAACTTCCCATGGTTTTGTTCCTAGTAAAAGCCATGTTGAGTGTGGAAATCAGCCTTGTGCCAAAGCTTCAGGTTATGGCTCCAGAAACTAATTTGACTCTACCAAAACCCTCACAAGTGGTCTTATTATCTGGCCCAAATTCCTATTCCAGAATGTACCCTAGAGGTGGGCTTTCCAGGGCATATAGACACACATATTGTGGAGGTGTCTCCCAGGGCACACCGGCAAATAGGAAGAGGTGGGCACTCCCTGAATGCTGAATTACTAAGGGTTAATGAGGTTGTCTGTGGGTAACTGTGATGGGATGACAGTGCCATCTGAATTCGTATTCGTGAGCCACTTTAAATGGCTTAGAAAGCAGGAGAGGAATACAGCATGTTAACTAAGCCAAAAAAAGAATGGACATGGGAGAAACTAGGAGGAAATAAAGCAAACATCATAGCTTGTTTCCTTCGTGGGAGGGGGCACCACTCCTGGGTTTTGAGGCTTTCTGCAGTGAGCATGTGTGGTGCTCCATCCTGAACACGCAAAGGCATGCATGTGTACATGCAGACGCAGACTGACCCACACACATGCTTCCAAATAAAGCGACACACCAATGTACGGTTTCTGATATGGTGCTGGGTGCTGGGACAAGATATGAGCACAAGGACACTGCTGTGTCTACCTTTTCACACAGGGCAAGCACAGTTCCCGCTTGGATTACTGCAACCTGCTCTTCATTTCTCAAATTCTACAACACAAAAACGGGCAAGGGCGTTGACACCGGGTTCTGAGTCTATGGCAGACTGTCAGCGCCCAGCCCCTCTGGGGCGCACCCCGACGATCGGCCCCCATCAACAACAGGGATCAGCCATCTGAGGCAGATAGCTCCAGTCCCTCTAGGTGGAGACAGTTCAGAGTGGCACCAAGGTTTGGGGACATAGTAACTCATTAAAGACAATCTCTATGGAAGGCAAAGAAACCACCTTTTGACTTCAGCAATCTTGAGCAGTGGGACCTTTTATTTTTTTTCTTTCTGTGTATCAATTAGTCTTTAGGCTTGTTGGTCCCCTGTTCACTCACAGATTGTAAGGCTTCGAAACCCCACTCTGACAAATACAGACCCAACCACCCACACAGGCACACGGCCATACAAAAGCCTTCCGTTGTACTACTCCGATCTCTTAAAGAAAAGTTAAAACAAGACAAAGTCACACAGAACACCCCCGATCAAAACAAGAACACGAAACCAGAAACCGATCGCTCATAGTTACCCCGTTATCGCCAAGGATATCTAAGTTCTTCATAAGTTCAGAGATATTCACACCCTGGAAAAGATTTCCAACGTTCATTCTCATGTGAACTGCAGATACAATCCACACCTATTCTAGAGCTGCGGCTCACAGGCCTCCTTCGGTTCTGATGGCAGAGCGGGGGGCCCAGCCTCTGGCTCTGCTGAAGCAGGTAGGAAAGGCGTAGCTGTGGTTCATATATGGAGATTCACTCCAGCACAACCCTGCTTTCTAGACTCATGGGAAATGGAGGATTCTGCCTGTGGGGTCTAGTGGGCCCCAGGCCTGTGGCCAACCACAGTCACCATCAGCAAGGCCCTCATTATGGGCTGGGCACTGTGCAAAAAAAAGAGACAGCCAGTGGCTAGTATGGGTTTGTAGTCCGCCTGTAGGTGGGCAGAGTAAAGAGTGACGCTCGGTGACCCTTCCAACTAGCTCTCTGTCTTTCAACACAGCAGCACAAGGCTCTGTCTCTGACCTGACGATACAACAACCACACCAGGCTCTCAGCCCGCCCCTGAATGTCAGGTCCGTGGGGGCATACCCCACCCCCCAAGCATGCTACCTTTACTCCTTCCTGGTGACAGAACAGCTGGAGAGCGCTGCTGTTGTTCTCGGGGAAGGTGGTGATTTGGAGGTTAAAGGCTGGCGACCTCCTCTCTCTCTCCTGGGGAAAAGACGTGGTTTAAAGACAGAACTCGACTGTGCGATTCACCACTTGCCATTTTCCCAAGTTATCAGCCAAAAAAAAAAAAAAAAAAAAACACCATAGTCCAGTTGGCTAAGGTGGAACTACACAGCACACATCTTGATCACACAGTCCTGGGTATGGGACGTGTAGTGTCTTCTTGCCTTTCCAGGGCTAGTGGCCTCTTGGCACACTTCACTTCCCGCCTACTGCTGGGGAGAAATAAGTAATAGTGTCCCACAGGTCTGCCTGTTGCAATCCAAACCCCAGAATTTTCAAAGATGAGGCTTGATCAAAACAACGCATCAAATTCCATAGAGAACAGAAGCCAGCCACCATGGTAGATCATTCTAGGCTGGGTACATCATGATCCCATCTGAAGTCCAGGCTGCCTCACAAGGCATGTACCCATGGAGGCTTAAGAAAGCTGAGTCTGAGGTTCCCTGCTACTGAGGGGCAGAACTGGGTCCACTTCTGACTCCCCTTGCTTCCCATAATGGGTGACTCAGCTCACAGACTTTTTTTGGTTTGGTTCTTTTATCCACACTAACAAGACTTATGATCACTCTCCAGCCAGCCCCCCACCTCAGATTTATGATCAGATGTCCCAGAAGAGACATTCATCAGCCACCCCCCATGTGAGCACTTTGTAAAAGGTCTGAGGGAGCCTCATTGCTTAGAGGGATTACAGCATGTCGGCATAATGGTACCCTGGTCTCCAGCCCATTTTCTACATGGAGCTGGCTTTCAGCCTGACACAGCAGATGAGTCACGACCAGTTAGCACACAAAAACCCTCTCAGATTTTTGCCTCAAATCAAGCTGCTGTGAAGTGAGGGAGGAGCTGAAATTAAGTAACAAGAACTTACAGACCTAGGACACCTTCATAATCCAACCAAGAGAAGTAATGGGGATTGGTGTGAATAGAAAACACGCCTTAACACATTGCCCCTGTGTGAGGGAGGCTTGAGGGAGGGGGAAGGGGCCGTTCAGTGAGTTTCCAGGAGAGCTCAAGCTGGCTCACCTCGCTTTGCACTGTTCCATGAGCCAAGAAGGTTACAACCGTTTACTCCCCCACACACCGGCCACCAGAGGTACTTATTCAGTAGGCTTTTCATAGAAAAGCGGGGGGTCAGAACAGCCCATATTTTGTATGAAAAAAGTCATGAAACTGCTTCCCAGTGGTTCTGAAGGCTGTGGGAAAGCTCATAGCGAAGGGTTGTGGAAGGCATTCTCACAGTGGTAGGGTACTAAGCACGACCTCACGGACTTCCAATTTCTGATGAATGAATAAATGCTGCAGCTGAGGGACACAGCGACACCGGAAGGTGAAAGCCCCTCAGCCCACCCTCGCCAGCAGGAGGACAAGGCTGGCTCACAGAGAGCGCTTCCACTACAAAGGAAGGAAAACAAAACCAGAGGAACCAGAGACAGTGAAGGCGCCCACGTGGATGGAGAGTCACGCATGCAAAGGTGTCGGCTGGAGAAGCAGGGCAGTGTAAGAAGAGCCTTGTGGAGACGAGTCACACATGGAAAGATGTTTAAGATGCCGATGACTTTGAAACAGAAACACGAGGGGAGGATGAGGGGGGCGTGAGAGCCAAGCAATACTGTCACACACAGGATGCAGGAGTTTGGCAGGAAGCAACAAATTCCTCAGTGTTCCCTCAGAGTCCTACTCACTGCCCTGTGGAGTTCCCAGAGGGACAAGGTTTCTATTAAGTGCAGTGTCTGGGCGTTTTCAGTTGCAATTTGAATCACAAACAATTTTAGTTCAAATGGCTGCCGAGCCCAGGTCTGTATTTACTGAAGAAGTCTACTGAGTGAAGGAGCGGGTTAACACCTGTGTAAATACATCCTCCTGCCTGCCTCCACTTACCTTGCGTTCGCTTTGGCAGGCAGAAAATGGGCCCACACTGCTAGTAAACACAGCAGGGATCAAGAGCCGGCTGGGTCAGAGCCTGCTCTCTCGGGAGAGGCCTGCTGCATGCAAGGTCAAAGGTGTGTTCTCCGCTGCAACAGTGCTGCCGTCTGGGGCTGCGCAAGGCACACCCAGCGACTGTGCATGCAGGAAAGTAGTTATGGAAATGAAACACAAATAAAAAAGGCAAAATATTGCAAAAACAACTTATTTTATTAAGTGCAAAACAAGCGGTAGGCAATAAATAGATTGCTCTGGTACAAGTCCACAGACGTCGCGAGCATCCTCCCCAGGACACGTTAAGGCAGTGAAGTTATCCCGAACATACAGATTTTTTTAAAAGAAGAAGAAGAAGAAAAGAACAGAGGAAGGAAGGAGAGAAACGGTAACACGTCCCTTCACGCATGCTTGGAAATGGCAGGGAGCTTTACACGAATTTCAGTTTGGGCTCAAAGAGAATGTCTGCTCCGTTTGAGAGCTTACAACAGATAGAGTCTCTTACTTCGAGTTCTAGCACTCTGAATTCTAACAGCTCGTTCTGGTCCTTGGCGTCTTGCATTTCACTCTTTAGCTGGTTCTCCTCCATCTCCAGCCTGTAAATCTGGGGCAAAGACACCTTGACATTAACGGTCTCCGTGGTCGCCCCCATGTCCCCAGGGATCCCCCGACTAGGAGCCAACTTTAGTGAGTGGCCTGAGAGAAGCGGAGAGCTGGTTACCAAGGGAAGGGGCAGGGCTAGCCACAAGTGCACTTGCTGGTGAGCCTGGGATAAGGGAGAGATGCTGGGCTGGCTTTGCCTCCTTAGCACCAAGCCTGGACCAGGGCATTAGAAGCTCCTTATATTTTTGCTGAACAAATGAGTGACAGAGAACTGAGGCTTGGGGCTATCAAATCCCTCCCTGAGGCCAATGTGAGAGAACCAAGAGTACAGTGTGGGTGTTTCAGCTCCCTGAGCCCTCCAGGCCCTTTCAAGCCAGGCCTCAGGGTCAGCTGCAGTCAGCTACAGGTATCATGGGGGCATTGGTACAAAGTTTTTAGAACTCTGATTACCCTGAGAGCACAGACCAGTCTGGGGAAAGCCTCCAGTGCCCAAAGCCCATGAACCATAGGGATGCATGTCAGATCTTCTCTGACCCTCAGTTTCCACCTAAGGAGGGTAACAGTAGTGTCCACAACCAAGCATCAGTGAAGAGCCACCAAGACAATATGCATTCTCCATCCTCCTATCAGGTGACCAAAGAAGGGCTCTCTTGTGGGTGGTCTCAGCCTCAGGAGACCCTGGTAAACACTGGGTTTCCTGTGTGGCTTGTAGAACTGAGGCCAGAGGCACTAAAGTCTCCATGACACACAGGGCCCACTAAGCAACCAAGTTCAGTCACACCTCGATACCTGAAGAAGAATAAGGCCAGGGCAGGCCACACAACAGAGCTGGGCCAGACCCAGGCTGCCTTTAAGGGACATGGGCCTGGCTGGCTTAGGCCTGGGCTTTCAGGATGCTGAAGACCCAGGGTCCACCCTAGGTTCTCTTCTGTTGGCATGGAGTGTACAGAGGGGACGAGCCTACTGATCACCCAGCTGAAATACACTGGGGGTCGGGGGACAGGGGACAGGAAGGACTGGAAATGGGCGTGGGAAGTAGAGGGGGGAGTTCAAACTGCTCTAAAAGGGTACTGGGATCATGTGGCACAACTTGGCATCTACTTTAACAATAACTGAACTGACCCAACCAAGCCGGAAAAGCTAATCTCAATACCAAAGCACAATCAGGCAGACGACCTTGCAGTTTCAGGGAGGTCTATGGTGACAGGACAAGGAATGTAGGCCCCCAGCACAAAGGCTGACCCAGCTGAGGGGGCCTGAGGGCCTGCAGAGACTCTGTCTGCCTCCCCGAGGAACAGGACAGCTCTAGATCCCAAAACAACAGCAAAGGGGGCTGGGAATGCCCGACGCTGTTTTAGGAGGCACCCTCCAGGTTCTAAGACCTGTCCCAGAGGATAGACCTTCAGTCCGGCCCTGACTGTAGTGGGGACGACCCCTCTCCCGTGAGAACCACCGAGTCATGGGGCTCTGGTCTTGGTGGTATACTGAGAGTCCAGGGCAGGTTGGTGGCCTCTGCGGTTCAGGGCCTGAGGCTCTGGCCCAAACATACCTTCTCCAGCAAGTCCTGGTTCGTCCTCATGAGTACCTGCTTCTCCTCTACCCATGCAGAGTCCTGTAGGAAACACAGGGTGTTTATTTGTTGGTTCCAATGTTGGCTACGCCACCCATGCCCAGGGAAGAAAAGGTCACAGACGGGACAGCGGCTGTGTGACTTCATTGCCCCTCTAAACCTAGGCAAAGGCAACAGCATGTTTGTGAGGAGTCCTTCTCCGCCAGCTCTCTCCCCATCAAGGTCCCCTGGGCAATCATAGGACCCTGCTCCGTGGTGGCTGAGTCGGCGGCACCTAAAGGACTTTCTGCTGCTCCACCGGTGTTTTGCTGGGCTCCACTCCCATGCGGTCTGTTAGAACACAGAGCGGCCTCTGCCCTGACACCGTGGCATCCTCAGTGCTACGCCAGAGCCACAAACACAGGCTCTCACGGGCGGCGTCAGGCTGGAGGAGGAATGAGCACACGAGGCAAGGGAGCCTTCTCCAGCTCCTCCCTCTGACCCTGCTCAGCCACTGAGCTGGGACTGGGCCAGGGTCTGACCCCTCCACTCTACCTCCCCACCCCCGACTCCACGGGGGGCAGGCTAGCCTCACTCAGCGCTAGAATTCCACGATGCTCACCAGCCAATGCTGACCTAGGATTTGACCAGCAGGTGTGGAACATCCAGAGGACATTTGAGTCACCTGGGGGGGGGGGAGAGACTTCTACCTAACACCCCGTGTCCCTGCCTCACGGCTTTGCATGTACGTTTGTGTGGCCGCGAGTCCCTGAAAGAACAGTGTTAGGTCCCTCCACATGCCTCTCCGTGGCAGACTGCTCACATGGATGGCTGCAACCTTTGCCCCAAGTCGGTATGTACAACTTTGCAGGGTCTCTGGTCCTCCAAGGGGATGGGATTGTTACTCCAGCCTTCACACCAGACTACCAGACCAAGAAGCCAGACTGCCTCCTCGAGGAGGGAGACCAGACCATGAATGGCAAGTGAGGTCGCCTAAGGCCTCCCATTCCCAGTTGACCCACTTGGTTCCCTGAAGCCCAGGAGAGACCAACAGACCAACTGTTTGCAGAGCCCAGTCCAGGGCAGCAATCCACAGATCTCACAGCAAGTCAAACCTGCTATTTTAAGGAGGTAAGAGTGTGGGCAGTTTGTTACACACCAATAGCTGACTGAGAAGTTAGCCGAGCCTGGTACGGGGGCAAGGGCTCTGGTAAGCACGTGCTGACTACACACACACACACACACACACACACACACACGCACGCACGCACGCACGCACACACACACACACACACACGCACACGCACACGCACACGCACACGCACACGCACACGCACACGCACACGCACACGCACACACACATAGTATCTAGCATGGGAGGCAACATCAGCCACAGCCTGTGAGCTCAGCCTAGAAGAGGGAAACTGAGGCCAGCGGAAAATCAGAATGGGAGCTTGGGAAAGCCTCCTCATCGCCTGGCTCTCTGCTAGCCCACTCCTGACTCTCCCACAGCCTCATCTTGTGGGTGAGGGAACTGAGCCTTACAGGCTATGAAGTGTGTCTAAGTCACACAAGTAAGGGGCACAACCAGTGCTTGGCTCCAGGCTGCGTTCTCTGTGCCTCTCCTGCCTTCAGGGCCCCAGCAAGGCTGCGACTCCCAGCACCCACACCCGGGGGGTTGGGTGCCCACACTCTTCTCACTTGGTCCCTTCATGAAGGCTGCTGCAGTAGCTTCTGGAGAGCACATACAGACTCAGTTCGCTGGCACTCTGCCTCTATTTCTACCTCACCTGCAGTCCTCAGCCTTCCCCACAACCTCCCCACCGGGGTTAGGTTAGTCAGAGCTGGCTCTAAGCAACTGGGTCTACAGCCTGCATTGTCCCCAACCTCAGAACTTCTTCCAATCCCTTTCCTTCTCACTGCCCACCCCCCCAGTCTCACCAACTCCCCATCAACCCTAGACTTTCTCCTTAGACCTCTCCACACCTCTTAGCCCCTGACAGAAGGCAGGAGCAAGGACCCTATAGACACCTGTACATGCCTCAGCACTTCATAGGCCAGTGGGGCATGTGACTGGTTTGGGCCAGTTAACTATGCTGAGGCAGTGACAGTCACCTCAACCTGCTGACAGGAAATGAGTCCTAAGTAGAGCTGTTCCAAGATGGTGTATCCAGCGCTGGGTCCCTAGGGAACCCTATAAAGTAGAAGAGCCTCTGCCCACAACAGGCAGCGACTAGAAAGGCCTAGGGGTTGCCTCCCTATCCTCCTGTCCACTAGGCCTAGCCTCATCAAATCAGAGAGGGCGCCCACGAAGGTGACCAATCCAGACTCCCCTATGGCAAAGTCACAGCCTGAGCCTGCTGCTATGGGCCCTGCCAAGTGGTCCACAGCACTTCAATTATACACAGGCAATTCAAATCTTGACAGAAAAGAGCAGCTTTTCTTCAGGCTCCAGTCAAAAGAGCTCCTGGCCATGTCTCAGCTCTAGGAGTTACCTTCTGTTTCCATGTATTTGGCAAACGAAGAAAAGCCAGGCAGGCTTGCAGGGCACACTATGACTGTGGCAACACATTCTCTCCCGGGGTCACAGTGATCCCTCCACAGAACCTCCTCCTACCCTCGGCACACCAAAGATTCCATCGGACCCCAGGGACACCATGGGGACAGAACCATGAGGAGCCCGGAGTGCATGCATGACCTTCCTGCTTACCTGTCCCTTCTCAACCAGCAGCTTCTCCAAGTCCTCGATTTTGGCCTGGCACCTCAGCAGGTCAGCCTGAAGCTGCTCCCGAGTCTGGAAGGGAAAAGACCAGGAAGCGAGCAAGTCACTTGCTGAGGTGACACAGAGGTAAAGAATCAGGCTGCCCACCAGACAATGCCTGGACACCGCGAGAGTCTTGGGGCAGGAGGGTCCTGTTGCACACACGCTCACATCAAGCTACTTAAGGGCTCTGAAGTTCATCTACAGCTGCACCATCAGGTGAGAACTAAGGGGTCATGGGAGGTGATGGCCTAACTCCCTCAATATCAGACAATCAAAGGACAGGAGGAGCCACCCTCTTCTGGGATGTGCTATACAAAACTGAATGTCTCAGGATCCCAAGGCCACCTCTGACAGGGCCATTGTTTTCTCATTCAGCAGGCATCCAGCTGCTGACAGCTGTTCTACTTGCTTGGACGCCTGATGGGGTTCTCTGTCACCTGCAGCAAAGACTGGACCCTAACACCTTATGGACTAGGCAAGTCACATACGTAAGGGAAGCCATGGATCAGCTGACCCCACAGCAAGAAGCAGCAGCAGAGACTGGACAAGTGCAGGCACTAACCTAGCCCTGGGAGGCACGGCCCTGGGCGGCACAGGGAAGGGGAAGACCCAGACGTGACCCGCTTTCCAGAACCCACACTTGGTGTGTTGTCCCAGTTCTACAACCCTGGCCCTCAGGAGGTGCATCAGAAGTTCAAGGTCATCTGGAAAATCAGGAATCTACTTCCTTTTCCATTCTTTTCTTTTTAAAATGTGAAACAAGGTCTCACTCTGTAGCCCAGGCTAGCTTAGAACTCACTATGTACCCCCAGCTGGTCTCCAAGTAATAGCAATACTCCTGTTTTAACCTCTGAGTGCTGGGATTACAGGTGTATGCCACCATGCCCAACATGTATTATGAAATCTCGACTAACTGGGCAAGTGGATGGTGTTAAAAGACAAAGAAATTAAGCACATAGAAAGCCTAGAAGCTCACATGCTGTGGCCCCAAAAAAGAAGGACTGGTCTTTTGTTGTGGCAGAAGTGACTACATCCCCCAGGGATTTTGCTTCCTGCATGCCTCCCCCCACACACCCTCACTCTCCGCCACCCCCATGCCACCACCTGGATCTGCTATCACCCTGAGCACTGAGTGCCAAGTTCTTTCTGGATGGAAACAGTGGCTCCTGCCTACACCTGCCATCTTACTGAGACCTGCAAACCATACTGTTGTATATGCTTTTGAATACCCAAGCCCTCCTTCATGGGGCTCCCAGGGGTGTGTACCGAGCATTCTGAGCCACAGCGGCACGGTCCCAGCTCCCAGTTCTGTTGGGGACCCTCTGGGAATCTTCGGTCAAGTTGCTGCCGTCCTGAGGCTCAGTTTCCTTCTTCAGGAAACTGGACTGCCTCATTGGACTATGGTGTGGTGATATTTTATTTGTACTGAAATATTTTAATTTTATGTTAATAAATAAAGTTGCCCTGGGGTCAGAGCTATTAGAGCCATAGTGAGAGCGTGGTGGTTAGAAGAGCTAGGTAGATTTCTGTGTGTTCAGGGATACAGCCAGTATTGGAGACATACGCCTTTAAGACCTGGAGGGCGGTACTTACAGGCAGTGATGAGGCAGTCATGTGGTTGGGTTTACAACCAATGAGAAGGCAGAACAGAAAGATTATTTAAACAGGGACACAGGAAGTACCTCCCTCTCTCGGGGAAGCTAGGAGCACTGCAGGAGGTAAGATTTTATCTCTGAGCTCTGACCTCTCGGCTTTTCTCTTTTACCTTGGCTCTGTGTTTCTTATTTTAATAATACGATTGGTTACATCTACATCTGGCGCCCAACGTGACAAGAATCCATTAAAAACTGCTTGGGGCCGGCTCCCTAGCCGGAGCAGCCGGCTCCCTAGCCCCAGCCCAGGTCTGCTTGGGCTCAGGCCGGACTGTGAGCTGCTTGCTTAAAGCCAGTGCTACAAACAGCTCAGGCCTGCCCTGCTAAACAGGGCCCCTGGCTGTAAAGCCAAGCCTTGACTCGGCTCACAGGGAACAAGTGGCTGGCTTTAAGCTTTAGCCGGCTACCCCTTCGCTTTCACTTTCACTTTCACTTTCACTTTCGCTTTTGCTTTCTCTCTTGCTTTCTCTCTGTCTCTCTGTTTCTCTCTCTCTCTCTCTCTCTCTCTCTCTCTCTCTCTCTCTCTCTCTCTCTCTGGATTTACACCTAGGACTCTAGGTGGCTGTTTTGAAATTCGCTCGGATTTCTACTGTTCTACGCAGATTTGGTAAGTCATAAAGGAAACTATTTAAAAGACAAATTTTTTCCACATTTAAAAAAATGGGTTTCCTGTGTACATTGGAAGAAAATTGGGTTTTGTTTGAAATTTTAGGCAGTCTGACAATGGAACAACTATATGAAAAGATTAGTATTATGGGAATTATGCAGTTAATCACCATGCTTATTCTCATTTTACTATTTAAAAAGATAGTCGATTTAAGTGCCAGGATAACAGCTTTAGAAAAACCTGTTAATTTTAACAGTGAAGTTGGTTCAAGTTTGGATCATAAGGTTACAGAAAGAAAGCCTGTTTTCACACAATCATCCTTAATTTATCCTGTAACCGTACAGCAGATGCCTGATCAAATGGCTACACAAAATATCTGGGCTCCAATTGAACTGATGGATTTTAAAAGGTTTAAGGAGGCAATAGTATCTTATGGCATGCATTCCCCATATGTAAAGCAAATGTTAAACTCCTGGTCAACATATAATAGGATTATACCACAGGACTGGCGGGACCTTGCACAAGCTGTTCTGGAACCCAGCCAGAGAATTCAATTTCTGACTTGGTTTAAGGAGGAAGCTAGAAACGTAGAAACACAATGGAGGGATAAAGGAATACAAGTTTGTCAGGATCAGCTTATTGGAGAAGGCCAATATGCTTCAATACAAACACAATGTTTATATGATGTTCAAACCGTAATTTTATGTCGAATGGCAGCCTTGAATGCATGGGACAGAGTTGATGAACCAGGAAAAAAACATGAGTCATTCACAAAGGTTATGCAAGGCCCTAAAGAATCTTTCACAGATTTTTTAGAAAGACTGGCTTCAGCAGTAAACAGAATGGTCTCAGGATCAGAAGCTAGTAAGGCAATAATTGAAGCTTTGGCATTTGAGAATGCGAATGCAGCATGCAAAAGAATAATCAGGCCGTTAAGGGCAAGATCTGCACCTTTGGAAGATTGGATTAGAGAAACAATTAATGTTGAGGTTGATGAGCATGATACGTGGGTAGGAGAAGTAATTTCAAAAGGTTTGAGGAGTGTTAGATGTTTTGGGTGTGGAAAGCAAGGACATTTTAAAAGGGACTGTAAACAGGTCAATCCTAGAAGCAATGTTTCTTCAAGGAACAATGGCAACAGAATGCCCCTTCCTTCTGGAGTATGCAGAAGGTGTGGTAAGGGAAAACACTGGACCAACGAATGTAGATCAACAAAGGACAGACAGGGTAATCCTTTGCCTCAGTTTTCGGGAAACTCCCGGAGGGGCCTCATGCAGGCCCCCATAGCAAAACCAGTTCAAACCTTTCCTGCAGCTGTAGAGGAAATCCCTGCTCTGAGCGATTAAATAACCAAATGACTATTGGAATAAATCAGGCTGGTCAGGATGATGAAAAAGAGAGAATAGAAAATTCAGGAGAAAACATAAAGAAAATTTTTTGGCAAACTTCTATTAATGAACAGAGACCAAAATTAACGATAAAAATAAATGGTGTTTTGTTGTCTGGTCTGGTAGACACAGGTGCGGACATTACCATAATTGCACCAGAATTTTGGCATCCAGCTTGGCCTCTTCAGGAGGTAAACGTTCAACTGTTAGGAATTGGGACATTATCTGGAGTGAAACAAAGTGCAAGATGGCTGGAATGTATAGGTCCAGAAGGACAGAGAGGAAAATTAAAACCATATGTCGCTAACATAGCTATGAACCTGTGGGGTCGAGACTTGTTGCAACAATGGAATACTCAGATTAAAATCCCTCCAATCTCAGAAACAAATCATAAACTAGCACATGTTTCTGAGAGAAATATTAGAAGGCATTATTTTGAGTGGTCACCAGCCATCCATATTATACAGGAACAGGGCACAACAACTGATAATCTTCCAAAAATACCAACAGCTCTACCTTTAAAATGGTTAACAGACAAGCCTGTATGGGTTCAGCAATGGCCTTTAACAACAGAGAAACTCCAGGCTTTAGAAGAGCTGGTAGAAGAACAGTTAAATGCTCAGCATATTGAACAGTCAACCAGCCCTTGGAATTCTCCTGTATTTGTTATTAAAAAGAAATCTGGTAAATGGAGAATGGTAACAGACCTTAGAGCAATTAACAAAGTAATTCAGCCGATGGGCTCTCTACAATCTGGAATTCCTTTGCCTACTCTGTTACCAAAAGGATGGCCTCTCATAGTTATTGATTTAAAAGACTGTTTCTTTTCAATACCCTTACAAGAAAAGGACAAAGAAAGATTTGCTTTCACAGTGCCTACTTATAATAATTCTCAACCGGTTAAAAGATTTCAATGGAGGGTCCTCCCACAGGGAATGTTAAATAGCCCAACTCTGTGCCAATATTTTGTACAACAGCCATTGGAAGTGATACGTAAAAAATTTCCTAAATCTATAATTTATCATTATATGGATGATATTTTACTAGCTGACTCAAATGCAGATACTTTAGAAAGAATGTTTGAAGAAGTAAAGAAAATTTTGCCTTGCTGGGGATTACAAATTGCTCCTGAAAAAATACAAAGAGGAGATTCTATTAATTATTTAGGATATAAAATAGAGCTACAAAAAATTAGACCCCAAAAGGTGCAAATTAGGAGAGATAGACTACAGACTCTTAATGACTTTCAAAGATTATTTGGAGATATTTCTCATCTACGAACTATTGTTGGGGTAAAAAATGATGAACTGACTAATTTGTTCAAAACCTTAGAAGGTGACAAGGACTTAAATAGTCCAAGAGAATTATCACCTGAAGCTGAGAAAGAATTGGCCTTGGTAGAAAAGAAAGTACATGAAGGGCACGTGGATCGTATTGATCCAAAGCTGGATTGCATTTTGGTTATTTTACCTTCTAGGCATTCCCCTACTGGAATATTAATGCAGAGGGAAGATATTATATTGGAATGGATATTTTTACCAAATAAACCAAATAAAAAATTAAAAACTTATGGGGAAAAAATCTCTGACTTGATTTGGAAAGGAAAATTGAGACTTCGTCAATTAGCAGGAATAGACCCAGCAGAAATTGTCGTACCTTTAACTAAGGAGGACATTGAAAAATTATGGACAGAAAGTGAACCTTGGCAAAGAGCTTGCAGTAATTTTTTGGGAGAAATTAACAGCAAATATCCCAAAAGCAACAGAATTGATTTTATAAAGAGAGCTGATTGGATCTTGCCTCGAATTGTACGGCAAAAACCCATATCTGGAGTTCGTACATTTTATACAGATGCCAACAAACAAGGAAAGGCAGGTTACAAATCAGAAAATTTAAGTAAAGTGGTACAAAGTCCTTATAATTCAGTGCAAAAATCAGAATTGTATGCTATTCTGTTGGTATTAATGGATTTTTCAGAACCTCTCAACATAGTAACTGACTCTCAGTATGCTGAAAGAGTGGTATTACATATTGAGACTGCAGAATTTATCCCTGATGCTTCAGAATTAACTTCACTATTTATTCAATTACAAGATACAATCAGGAAAAGGAGTCATCCTTTATATATAACTCACATCCGATCTCATACTGGTCTGCCAGGCCCTCTAGCACAAGGCAATGATGAGATTGATAAATTATTGATAGGAAATGTGCTGGAGGCCTCAGAATTTCATAAAAAACATCATGTCAATAGTAAAGGTTTAAAAAAGGATTTTCCCATAACCTGGCAACAAGCCAAAGAAATAGTAAAGAAATGTCCTACTTGTTCCTTCTATAATCAAACACCATTACCAGCAGGATGTAACCCAAAGGGTACTCAGAGGAATGAAATCTGGCAGATGGACATGTTTCACTTTGCAGAATTTGGAAAACTGAAATATGTACACCACACTATCGATACTTATTCAGGATTTCAATGGGCAACTGCTTTGAGTTCTGAAAAAGCTGATTCTGTAATCACTCATTTGCTAGAAGTTATGGCCATTATGGGTATACCTGCACAAATCAAAACTGACAATGCTCCATCATATGTCTCTGTTAAAATGAAACAGTTTTTTGCTTATTACAATATAAAGCATATTACAGGTATACCACATAATCCTACAGGTCAAGCAGTTATAGAAAGATCAAACAGAACTCTAAAGGATATGCTAAATAAACAAAAAGGAGTAACAAAAACCCCCAGAAATAGACTGCATAATGCTCTATTAACTTTGAATTTTCTGAATGCCAATGAGAAAGGAACAACAGCTGCAGAGAGACATTGGGTAATAGAAAAAACTACAGAATTAAATCAGCCTATATACTTTAAGGATGTGCTGACCTCAGAATGGAAGCCAGGGTATGTATTACGTTGGGGACGAGGTTTTGCTTTTGTTTCTATAGGAGAAGATAAGCTGTGGGTACCATCAAAATTGATAAAGGTTCGATTTGAACAAGAGAAACCTCTTAATTAGAGGAGGTGATAGTTCATCAACCAGCATGAACATCCAATTTAAACTAACTTGTACCTGTAACACATGTCTTTTCATTTAATCAGATAATAACTTGCCAAAAAGGAACATCCCCAAAATTAGTCTTGGGGGAAGGTTTTTGTTTTTGTCTTTTAGGAGAATGAAGGTTAAGGAATCTGAAGGACACAAGACAAATGAGACAACTGAAGAAAAGGGACAAATCATCTATCCCAGGAAACAGAGTATATTGGAGTATATGGCATATGGGTATATATTATCTAAAAAATTTTATGTCTTCTTAAATGTTTGTTTCTGCTTTTCTCTAAAGATTTAACACTATTGGTTTTCTAATAGTCCCAGTTCAATTAAAATTTAAAGCTGACTTTGGAGTTGGAGAATGGCTCTCTCCTTCTTTAAACTCAAGCATGTTGTTAAAATGAAAATACAAACTCCCTGTATCATGACAGAATAAAAGAGCCATTTTCTGCTATGGGACAGGACAAAAGCCAAATTAATTAAGGGACTATTCTATTACTAATCTCAACTCTTTGATTCTATTCTGATTCTTTAAACTTTTCTTAAAGTATAAATTTTATATCAAAATTTACAAGATTAATATATATATACATTTTAAACTTTGTTAAGATATGAATGGTCATATAGAGTACTAACTAATTCTAGAAAAAAGGCTTCAGTTAGCTGCATATATATGTCTTTGTGTTCGAGTCTCTTATCAGTTTTCTGCAGGAAATCACGGCCAGGCCTAACATCAACTGAAGTCTCCGGAAAGAAGATGGGGCCCCACCACAACAACAACAACAACAACAATTCCACGTGGACAATAATAATATCACTAAGCTGACAAACATCATCTACAGATCAGCTTTGAACTACAAGGTGCTCAGAACAATTTTGAGATGACTAGCTGAGATGATCCAGTCTCAAAGACTACTTGAATAAGGACTTGAGATAAACCCTGAACTTTGGCTTTATACACAGACTGGATAATAATGAAGGATATAGTTACCTTTCCTAGAATTTGACAATTAACCTAAATTTTTCTTTCAGGATAAAGATAACTTCACCCATACCCAGCAGGAAGCAATTTTAAGAATATGACACCCACATTGCCAAAGAAGTGGTGTGGGGCGGGTGGTTTTTTGGTTCTTTTAATGGGTTTTGGGTCTGGGATAATTTTCAATTGTTTAGGGGGGTTGGTTACAAGTTGTTGTCAAGGGTTAGGAAAAAGGCTAAGCAAAGGAGATTAGATTTAAGGTTCTTGTTTAAAAAAAAAAAAAAAAAAAAGAAAGAAAAGAAAAAGACAATTACTAGTTTTAAATACTTTACATTATTACCAACTATTAGGATATAAAGAAATGAAAGTTAGTAGTTAGACATTACAATAGAAATTGTAGTCATATTAGATATGTTTTAAAAATTGAGCAGATATATTTTAGACAGGTCATCTTCAAACCCTTCAGAGATCTAACGAATATGGCATTTAAAATATTTTAATAACTTAGAAATTTTTCTTTTTTGAGACATGTCAGCTCCTGGCAGTACTAATCTACTTCAGAGAAAATATGGGCATTGAAGAAACTGCATATGGAGTTAACTTTCATTGTGGCAAAAGTTAGCCACTGGACAACAAAGTATCCTCAAATCAACAGGACAAAATGGACAGACAGAACACGAAACAAAGGACTACCGATTCCTGCCAAAACAAGTATGGTTATGGCTTTATCAGAAGGCATCTTCTGAGGCCAGGACAATATGGCACCATCCCTGAAGTGGCCTTCACAATCTGGAAAAGGTACAGTGCCCTTTTCTTTGAAGGCAGCTGAACAGGCAGTGGGCCGATGGCTTCTGTTGTGCAATGGAACAGCAACTGAAAGCTCACGCCTCTCAATAGTAGACTGGCATTTAATAGAGGGATGTGGAGAAGGGCATGCTTAGATGAAGCCATATATACACAGCCAAGAAGAATGGACAGCTGAATTCAAAAACCATCAACAATTTCCAGAATTTAAAATCCTGAATCATGACATGACACTAGTGGAATTCAGGTGTTTCTGGTACATGGACTGCTCTCACCCAGTGTGAGGTTGAACTGTTGACCTTGTGTACAACCTACTTCACAAATGAGTCTGTCAGATACGCTAAGCCTATAGGCTGAAGATGATGCCCCAACACTGTGGAGAAACCTCAGGTGACTGTCCAGGCAGCTGGCTGTTTCTGTCAACTCACAAAATTTTTGGAAGTTGCTTTTGTGCACTTCTTGTTTTTATTTTTGTTAGCTAATATTATTTCCTTCTTGGGTCTCTGAGGGAGTTGAAGATTAGTTAGTTATAGTTGAAGATTAATTAGGATAGAAAGTGAATTAGATACATTTTGGACTTACTAAAATAGGATAGATAAGGGAATTATTTTCTCTGATTTGTCAAATACAAATGGACTAGACATCGTTTAGGTATTTGTTACTTGTATATATTGTATATAGTTATTGTACTTTTGTATATAGTTTTTCTTTTGTTAGTTATAACCTTTTGCCTTTTTTCTTTTTATTAAAATAGAAAAGGGGAAATGTGGTGATATTTTATTTGTACTGAAATATTTTAATTTTATGTTAATAAATAAAGTTGCCCTGGGGTCAGAGCTATTAGAGCCATAGTGAGAGCGTGGTGGTTAGAAGAGCTAGGTAGATTTCTGTGTGTTCAGGGATACAGCCAGTATTGGAGACATACGCCTTTAAGACCTGGAGGGCGGTACTTACAGGCAGTGATGAGGCAGTCATGTGGTTGGGTTTACAACCAATGAGAAGGCAGAACAGAAAGATTATTTAAACAGGGACACAGGAAGTACCTCCCTCTCTCGGGGAAGCTAGGAGCACTGCAGGAGGTAAGATTTTATCTCTGAGCTCTGACCTCTCGGCTTTTCTCTTTTACCTTGGCTCTGTGTTTCTTATTTTAATAATACGATTGGTTACATCTACACTATGGCTATGAGATGGGGGCATGGGACAGACAGCACTAGCCCCGGTGTGTGCTCTCTGGTGTCTCCAGCACTCCCAAAGAGGCATGTTGTGTGACACCAAGGTGGGAGAAGGGTCAGTGGAAGCTTCCAGAAAAATTCAGCTCAGCACCATAGATGTATCACCTGAACTGAGATCACCCGCAGTGCCTGTGACTGGGGTGCTCCAAGAACCCCTGAAAGTGTTCCTTGAGGACACTGGAGGCGTGCGCTGGGGGGGGGGGGACCTTGGCTCTGCAGTGAGAAGGAAGGGCTGAAGCCTGAAAGGCTGGCTGAGTCTATAACTTCCTCACTCCCTAAAATTCCATTCTATTTTAATTGTGTGTGTGTGTGTGTGTGTGTGTGTGTGTGTGTGTGTTGGCATACGTGGAGATCAGAGGACAACTTGCAAGAATCAGTTCTCTCTCCGTACCATGTGGGCTCAGCAGCTCGAACTGAGATCATCAGGCTCGGCATCAAGCCCCTGCGCCGATTCACCATCTATCTGGCCCACCCCTTCCATTCTGTAAGTGTTCTCTCTTGCAAACAGATGGTAGACGAGGAGGGAGGGTGTGGTGTCACCTCCATCAGTTCAAGATCCCAGGTCCCCTCCTGTTCCCCAGTCTCTATGCATCCCCATCAACAAAGGGACACACTTACCCGGGCCTCCCTCTCAGCATCCAGCGTCCCCCCGACTTGCTCCTGAAGCAGGGCATAGGCCCTCTGCAGGGCCTGGTACTCCCTGGTCAGCTGGCAGAACCTCAGGTCGGCCTCTTCTCTGGTTGTGGTCTTAGCCAAACAACAACAATAAAACAAACAAACAAAACAACAATCAACTCAGGACTTGGTGTGACTTCAAGAGACAGAGTTGAGACAGTAGCAAATGCCCACATCTCTCCCCGGTGTCTACAAATGCCTAGCCTGGAAGTAATCAGGACCTGAAGTAAAGGTTACTGGGAGAAAATGCCTTCTCCACTTCAGCACCTAACCCTGAGCGCTCACAGGCCTCCTGGGAGCCAGCCTGACTCCACAGCGAGGGTTCACACTGAGGAGGATGTCCCTCTGGCCACATGTCGTTTCTGAGAGTTTCTGTTTTGAAGACAGGCGCCTGCGTGTGACAGCACAAATACAGCAGGGCGCCTGTGTGAGATGCCCTGCGCGGCCGTGAGAGGACGGTGCAGGGTGACCAATGGAGCAAGTCGCTGTTGCAGGTATCACGACAGCTTGTAAAAACCAGACATCGTGTCGGAGCAAAACCTTAGCCAGACACTCAGGCAGGACATGGCACCCATGGTGTTTCCAACATGGGTAGGCCCCTCTATGAGCAACTAAATTCGAGGACAATGGGGCGACTGGGAGGAAGGTGCATCTTCCTGAGGGTCCTGATGTCATTCAAGAAGGAATTCCATAGAAACGGCCAACAGGAGTTCGAATGGATCCCAACCATGGGTCTGTGAGAGGTGGCTGCCCAAAGAGCTGGGACCAGGAGATACAGGCTGGGCAATGACCTGGGACCAGGAGATACAGGCTGGGCAATGACATGGGACCAGGAGATACAGGGTGGGCAGTGACCTGGGACCAGGAGATACAGGCTGGACAATGACCTGGGACCAGGAGATACAGGCTGGACAATGACCTGGGACCAGGAGATACAGGCTGGGCAATGACCTGGGACCAGGAGATACAGGCTGGGCAATGACCTGGGACCAGGAGATACAGGCTGGGCAATGCCTAGACTCATCCAGGAAGCCGCAGGGGGCCTTCCCAGCAGGGCACATGTGACCCCCAGAAAGCCCCACCAGCACCTGCAACAACCAGATGGCATCACCGTGAGGCCAGTGTATTCCCTTCTCACCAGGGCTCAGGAGACAGCCACTGAGGGGTGCAGGGAGGACAGGCAGAGGAAGCCTTGTGTGGGCTGCAGTGCCAGGGGAAAGTCTATACTAAAGCCTGGAATTTAGGCAAGTCACCAGATGTGGCCACTTCTGTCAACTATGTGTGAGGCATCAGAGACAAGCCATGTGTAATTTTAACTGCCATGGTGAACACCAAGGTCAGCATCTGGGTGTGTCCTTAGCAGTCTTAAGTCTCAAAGGAGGTTGGCTCTGGGGAAGGTGCCCATTAGGTCCCCTCAAGGCAGAGAGAGGGAGGAGCCCAGGGCAACAGGAAAGTGGGAAGTTCCCAGGATATTGCTGTTTGCTTACCTCGTCTACATCCTCTTCTGGAGTGGCTGGGGTCCGGTCTGTCCTGTCAGTGTTATAGGACGTCTCTGACAATGTTTCTGAGTCCACGGACTCCTCATCAAATCCAAAAAATGTCTCCACAACATGCTTCTGCGAGAGAAACAGCGTGACGTCAGGAACAGAAGACAACAGCCGCCCATCCATGGCCAGCCCAGGGCAGAGGGGGCTGGGGCTGGCAGGGGGGCTTAGACCTCATCTACAGCTGGTGCAGGACAGAGCGGGCCACTAGGGCAGCTGGAGATGTGGCCAGTGTAACAATGACAAGGTGGTAGGGGGTGTCACAGGCAGAGAGGGCTATGCAACTCCTAAGTTGGCCTTAAACTCGGGGTCCTCTGAGCCCTAAGTCCCTCCAGCATGAAAGGGGACCTCACTCACTCTGTGCCTAGCTAAGAGTCAGCACCCAGAGCGTTCTAAGAGCTGAGTGAGATGTCTGGCCCCAAAGACAAAGCTGATACATGGGATGCCAGGAAAGGGGCATGTGATCAGACCTGAACACTGACCCCAGGGCTGAGCTGGAGAAGCAGCTGCATGGCCCATGTCCTTCCCAGGCCTGCCTAAGGGGCAATTTTTCTTAGCTTTTCATGACAGCACACTCAGATCATTGACAATATCAGAAAGAACAGTTTAAGGGCCCTGTATTCATAACCTCAGACTCAACAGTTTTTATGTCCTGTGTGTCAACTACCTGAGACTCTGGCCACACCTCTCTCACTCCAAAATGTACAGGATGTGGGGCTTCACTCATTCATTTGTTCGCTCATTCATTCACTTATTCAGTAATCACTGGCTAAGCAGCTCCTGTGAGCCAGAGAAGGTTGAGCCTAGAGATACATGATTAAAACCAGGTGGGGTAGTTGCCAGGGAAGTGCTAGCCCCAGAGGGCTACCTCCATCAACCATCGATCTCCATGTGCACCTTTGTTCCTGGCTCTAAGTACACTTCTCTTTATTCTCTTCCTAAACAACCCCCATTTTGAGAGACTTCCTCGCCTTCACAGACTGCTTTCCATGACTGTGAGAGGACAGTAGCCTCACTGCAGTGGTCAGCTCTGGGCTCCCAGGAACTCCCCAAGTTCCACAGCGCTCCCCAGCCCACGGAGGAGGCAGGGCACACCCCATACCCAGAGGGCATCTCCCACCCTGTAGGTTGAAGCCAACATGTGTTTGCAATCACCCAGGTGCAAATATGAGAATATGGAGGTTTCAGTCACCAGTAACAATGCCACAAGGAAGAACTTTTGACATGGCAGAGAAGCGGCAGGGAGGGACTCCTCGGTCACCTTACACAGTTGGAGTTTCTACAGAGGCTTTACGAGGCACCTATTAGCACTCCCCACCAGAATGTTCTTCAAACCGTTTGGGGTTTGTGTGTGACCTCTTTGAAGGTCCACAGGGCCAGCATCTGGTGGGTGTCCACCTGCCTCTTTGCCCAGGTGAGTCAGAAGGCAGGATGTTGTAACCAGGTTAGGTTTCATCCAGTCCAAGCGGCCTTCAGCATCCCCTCCTCCCCTCAGATAGTGAGCCCCACGCCCACAGGCACTGGGAACTCCAGGAAGCGATGAAGTCTACACCTGCAGCTCACCTCTGTCCCAAGCTCCACATCTCTGTTGTCTTGGGCTGCTGCCTGGCCAACCTATTTGTCATAAACACTGCTAATTGCCCGGCCTCTGGGGACAGATCTGTGCTAACTGGTGGCCTGATGTAGTAAGGTCTCTGCTCCTTCTCCTACCAAGTTTATTAAGTTTATTAAGGTACACAATATTTTGGGGAACATAATACCACCACATTTCCTCTCTTTTTGTCTAAAATTAAAGAAAACTTATAACTGATACAAGAAAAACTATCCAATAAGTATATACAATATATACAGCCAAAAATTACATTAATGATGTCTAGTCCATTAACATTTGACAGATTCAGATAAAAAACTCCATTATATATATTAACAATGTCCAGTCCAGTAACATCTGATAAACTCAGACCAAAAAATTTTCATTACTTATCTTATTTAAAACAAGTAGTTCCTTTTTAAAAGTAGATTCCATAATCTCCCTTTTTATCTTATCATATTCATATTCTCCCTTTTTTCTTTTCACAATACATTCAGTAGTCTACCTTTTGGGCCCTAGGAAGATTCTAAAACATACTTCCCAAGATCAGGACACAGTGTTGGTTAGCATTCTGGAAGTGTCCGGGGCTCAATTTCCTAGGCTAGCCCGCTTTTGCTGGCCAGTGAGACTGCGAACTAAGTATTCAATGACAGAGTTTAATCACGAGGTTTTAACTGCTGATGTTCCCAACTCAGCAGCCCAGGGGCAGGCCCAGATGGAGCCTCACAGTAGACCTGGCCACAGAGACTGGGACTGCAGAGAACCATGCTGCACCAAGGGAAGCCAGAAGCTACTTACAGGGTGGAAGCCAGCACAAACCAATAGTCTCGATGGAATCCTGCGTAATGGAAGGGAATCCATAACTATGTACAGTCCCTGTATTTCCACAGCAGCCAGGAGCCGGCTGGGTTCCGGTGCCCATCAGGCTTTCGGGACACACGAGTGGGTCAGTTTGTCTCTTCTACAAGCTCCTTTTTGCTTTATTTTCTTTTTTTTAACTAACGTCTCACATCGTCTAGGCTGGCCTTGAACTCCAGCCCTCCAGCCTCCACCTCCCATACGGTGAGATTACAGGTGTGTGCCCACAGGCTGCCCGCATGCCTGGGGGAGCTCCTTTGTCTAAGGGATGAGATGACAACTGATAGAGCTGGCCCACCCACTACAGCGTCCCTAACACAACACGGAAGAGAAAAAAAAGCCACCTCGGTGTTTAAAGTGAACACAATGGCTGTCTCCTTAAAGGGTGACACACGGGAGGTGACCCACACCTGCTTCCAGAGGGTTGGGGGAGAGCCACCAGAAATGGTGCTTCCTGCACGCTGCCCAGTGGCGTGTGCTCCTCGATTCTAAGCTTCCCGGATGCTTACCTCCTGAAGCTCCTGGACAGATGCCAAGTCCACTGACTATGAATCGGGCTAGACCCTCTCGACATTCACCTCCTCACAACACTGGGCAGTCTAGCCAATGCCATTTTTATGAGCAAATCCCAAGTCTAGAACGTAGTTTGGGGGCTGGGGGTGCAGCTCAGTTGGTAAAGTGACTGTCGGGCATGCATGCCGCTCCGGGGCAGACCTCCAGCACAGTGTGGTGTGGGGTGCATGGCTGTGGGGTGCCGGCAGCTGTGAGTTAGCAGACACATAGCACATGATGGAGGCAGAGACTGGAGGGACAGAAATTCAAGGTCATCCTCGGATCCATGCTTAAGTTTGAGGCCAGCCTCAATGAGCTACATGAGACCTGTGTGTGTGTGTGTGTGTGTGTGTGTAACATAATTTTCATCAAAATGCTTTGCAGACCAAATGTTTCTTCTCCACATACACACAAGTTCATGCTTGGCAGATAAGAGGGGATCCCCATCCTCAACTGGACCCAGCCCAGCATCTCATCAGCTCCCCTCTACACCTTCCCAGCATCCAGGCAGAATTGCCTGCAAGACCCAGGCCCTTCCAACGGTAGCCAGGAACTGCTAAGACCCTCCTCCCCCCAGCTAGCTGCATACCTTCATGCCTATAGGTCATCTCCTGGCAGCCAGAGAAGTACAGGCACACGAGGGCACAGAGACAGAGGAAGAAGGAGAAATAAAGCACAAACAGGATGTACTCCATGGTGGGGAGGGTGCAGGCGCTGCTAGCCTGTGCTGGCTCCACAGGCCAGCCCCAGGAAAAGGCACGCTGGTGCCTCACAGCTTCCTGAACACCGTCAGCTGCAGATGCTGGAGGACAGGGACGCCCAAAGGTGTCCCCTTGGCAACAGTGATGCTGCCTTGGAGCGGCTCCCAGACGCTGGTGACAGAGCTATCAACGGAGAAGAGCGAGGTTCCAGACCAGCCCCAGGTATTCAGCACAGAGCGCAGCTTCTAAACCAGCATGTCCTCTGGGGACGTCCCTCCCAGGGCCCAGCCTCCATGATGCGCAGACCTGTTGTCAACAGTTCCAGGTCCCTGGATAACTGCAAAGCTCCTGGGCACAACAGTAGCAACAGCGTCATGACGAGAGCCTCCTGCTTTGTGCCAAAGTCACAAAGGATGGGGCACCTCCTCCCTCACCTGCTTGGGACATCTTCCAGCTAGTCCACCACCACCCATGGGGAGTCATCGGTCCCTTGCCTAGACCGAGGTCCAGGATATAGGCATACGCAGCCCTTACAGAAGTACCACCAGGACAGGAGACAGAGCCCCTCATCTCTCCCCCACAAGGACCAGCCTTGCAGACAGGTTGGGCATCAAATGTGTGACAGTTTTATGTAGTCATTGCTCTGAACCTCGGGGCTTGTGGGGTGCTGTACCGGCAGCTGTGAGTCACTGGACACATGGGGACATGACGAAGCCACACAAGCTCCCGGGGCAGCGGCTGGGAAGGACTGCCTAGGAACGGGCTCGACTGCAAACAACCACGGTGATAACTGGACCTTTAGCGGCTAAGAAGCAAAAATCACACGGGAAAAGCAGTGGGATGTCCTGGGCAGGATGTCACACCACAGCAGTGCCTGCTCCAGAGATGCCCAACATGCCTCTGGTCCTGCCTTTCACAAGCAGCAGATTTAGCCTCTGGGCGCTGGCTTAGGTTTGGATGACTGCTAGGTGTGCTGTGAGAGTGGACTCAGGACTCATGAGTCAGAAGGATCTGCCAGACAGCAGGCATGCACTTACTGCCAGCAGTAAGACAAGGTCCCTAGAGGGGAGGGGACTTAGACTGACACGTGGCCAAGCAGACTCCGCAGCCTTTCTGGGTGGACAACACCAGAGACTGACACGGGCCCAAGGGCTGGACCGTGGACTAGAAGGGCCTGAGCACCTGATTTAGAAGGCCAACCACGATAACCCAGTTAGCTCCAGCTATCAACCTGACATAGCCTAAAGTCATCCGAGGGAGCCCCCCTGAAGCACTGCCTTGACAAGACTGGCCTGGAGCCACGTCTGTGAGGAACAGTCTTGTTGACGGATGTGGGAGGGCCCAGCCCACTGTGGGCAGTGCCATCCCCTACCAAGTCCTGAGCTGTAGAAGAAAGCTAGCTGATGAGCACAAGCCAGAGAGCCAGCCAGGAAGTCTCAGTCCTCCGCGGTCTCTGCTTCAGGTTCTGCTCAGATGCCTGCCCTGAGATTCTGCCCTTGATGATGGACGGTAACCTAGAAACTGAAATAAGCCCCTTCCCGCCCCCCAGTCACGGTGTTTGTTATAGCAACAGAAATCAAACTAGAGCACGCAGCAAGGCCTCTGTTCAACGACAAAGAGGGGACGAGGCACTGTCATTTCTTGACCACCTACTAAGATCAGGCCCAGAACCAGGACCTCCGTTGTGATTTCCTGAATGTGATTTCATTTTGAGAACCAGGAAGCGGGTTCTGAGAGCTTACCTCCCTTGTCTCAGGCACTGGGGCTGACCCCCCAGTGCTCCAGGCCTCAATGTCTCAGAAACATCCGAGATCCCCAACCCCACTTACACCCATATTCTCAGAGCTCTGCTAGGGTTCGATTCACCTGCCTATGGAACAGCAGCTACTGACGGCCTGCAGCCCAGCTCGCCATCCCATGAGGCCTCGCTCCTGCCAGACCCCTGCTGAGAGCGGTCCCTAGACTTCAAACAGGGCCCAGTGAACCACCTAGGGTCCTCCCCCAGCCCCGCCCTGCATCCCTCACCAGGGACTAATATTAGCCTGCACTAAGTTAACAGAAAGTATAGAGAGTTGGCACAGTCTTGCTCCAAAGGGAACCCCGTGGGGGTGGGGGGGGATCCTGGGCAGCCCTGGGCGACACTAACACAGCCCTTAGGACTGTGGAAGCCATTCAAATATGAAGGCCACCGCTGGGACACTGCCCTGTGTCCACTACCTGCACATCAGGTATGCTGTGCTGGAGAGGAGTTCTCCTTCCTAGAGTGTGATGGTCAGTCTCACTGTCCATCGGAATGGACTGAGGAACACCCAGGAAGATTAGTCAAGCACACCTCCAGAGACTATCAGACCACAGCCACCAGACGTCCCAGGCTTTGAACAGAAACTCAGAGGTAAAGCCTGGCTGGAGAAAGTGGGTCACTAAGGGGGTGTCTCTGGAAACTGTATCTGCCCTGGCCCTTTCCTGTGTGCCTTTTCTCTGCTTCCTGCCCAGCATGTTAGCAGCTTGCACCACATGCTCCTGCAACCATGATGCTCTGGCTCACCAGGGGCCCAGAATCAACAGAGTCAGTATGATTGACAGCGCCTTCAGAAGCCATGAGCCCACACAAGTCCTTCTCCTCTTAAGTTGTTTCTGGCAGATATTTGGTCCCCATGGTAACCAGAGTAACTAATACAGGGGTCACCTCAGAGTCCATGGGGGTTCCAAGGGCCTGGGTGTCAGGGGTCAAGAGCAGGGACGGAACTGTGAGGCTTCTGGGAAATTACATAACTTTCAATAAATTCATTCAAATGGTCTGTGAAGTTGGAGAACCTGGCAAAGGGGCATGGGCCCCGGATACACAATGTACAGAGTAAAGGGGCCGCTTACAGGGACAAAGAAACCTCGAGTGCTTCAGCCTGTGGGAGGAGACAGGGATGGACCTGAAGGGCAGGACGGGACCAGTGCAAGCACAGGTCCAGCATTCCTATCTGAGATGCTTGGGAACCCAAGTCTGAGTTTTTCTGACTGGCAGAAATTTTTATAGACTTTATCAGTTACCTGAATCCAGAGTCTACATTTTTTGAAATTGATTCTGAAAACATTTTAAATTTCAAAATCAGGGTTTGGGACCAAAGTTTCACAGCCTATGTAGGCTTGAAATAGTCAGTCATGCCTCAGCAACGAGTTTCCGGGGGAACCTTAAATCATGGAGTTTTTCGTGCCAAGCCTGTTGAGCAAACCACACAGCCGCCCACTCTCAGTATTTTAATTCCTGTGTCCTGTCCGGGTAGAACAAAGCTCACACACTTTATAGACAGGTTTGCAAACCAACACAATCTTCTTTCCAGCAGCAGGGGGCGCTTTCTCCCCATTCGGCCAGGGTTCCAAACACCGAGGCGGCATCAGCTAGAATCACCCAGACTTTCTGTGCAAAAGGACTTTACTTCATCGACATCTACAGACGCAAAATGTCCCCCAGAAGGGGAAATGGTGGGCAAGGAGCTGTACAGTCACCAAAGGCAATGCACAGCAGTCAGTGGAACCAGCTGAAAGCTGTAGTGTGAGGTCATCAGGAGGCAGAAACAGGTATGGCGCTGATTATTCCTAACCACGGGAGGGAGGGAGGGAGGGAGGGAGGGAGGGAGGGAGGGAGGGAGGGAGGGAGGGAGGGAGGGAGGGAGGGAGGGAGGGAGGGAGGGAGCTCACAGCTGCACGATGCTGAACAAGTTTATGGCCCCCACACTCAGCGGATTATGTGGTCGGAATATAAATACATTCATATTTACGATGGCAATGCATGATGCTGCTGAGCATTTCTGGTATAATGCTGAGTGAGAATGCAGTTAAGTCCCAGCCGAGCGTCGGACAGACCCTTGCCCTGGGGAGGTGCCATGGGTCCGTCACTTTATTTCCCAGCTTCTCTAGGATGTGGTAAACACGGCTGTGAATGTAAACAAGCTGTGCTGGACCACTTTCCCGTCCTTTTTTCCCGTGTGTGTGTGTGTGTGTGTGTGTGTGTGTGTGTGTGTGTGTGTGTGTGTGTGTGTGTGTGTGTGTGTTGTTTTAGTGATGGTCTTTGGCTGAGCTGGCTTGAAACTTGTTGTGTAGACCAAACTGGTCTCAAACTGCCTCCAGAGTGCTGGGATTAAAGGTGTGCACCACCATGCCCAGCCTTCTGGCTTCTGAGAGCAGCACACAGAGACCTGCCCCTGACTCGGCTCAGCCCGCTGGAGACAGCCCGGCCCTGGAGCTCCAGGGATTTGAAGGTTCAGCTTCATCAGCCCACCACTCTCCCTTGACAGTCCCCTGTCTCCACATCAGTCTCTATAACTGAAAGAGACAGGGTGGCTGTGGGCATGAAATGAGACGTGGTGTGGCCACTACTAATCCAAGCACCCAATGAGCTCAGACACTGATCTCCATGCCACCACAGGCTACCTGTGGGCAAGATGTGGCTCAGAGACCCATTTGACATGCTCTCCAGTAGTTTTGACATTTACATACATCCACATGAAAAATTCTTGGATCTTATACAAAGGTGTCACGACTAAATCGTGTCCCCTCAAGAGATTTGAAGTACCAGCTGTACTGATGCAGGGTGTGAATTTACTTGGTCAGTGAGAGGATAACTATTGAAGAGGTCACACTGAAGCAGGGGAGGCGCTGAACCCAATAGGACTGGTCTCCTTAAAGATGATGTCATGGAGTATGGGGAGGGAAAAAAAAGAGGATGTCATTGTGACCAGCAGGCACAAAGGCAACTGTGAACCCACATAGTGTAAGGAACACCCGCCATCACCAGAACACCTCAGAGCTGAAAGGAAATGGCAAGGGAGACCTCCAGGTGCCAGAGGGAAGAAGCATGGCCTTATCAGCACCTTGAGGCCAGGCTTCTGGCCTCTTGAACTATGAGACAGTAACCTTCTGTCATTCCAAGGGACCCATTTTTGTGGTACTTTGTTCAGATAGTCCTAGGGAAAAAAAATAAGTAAGGATTTACACCTCCCTTGCCTCTTTGCTTATTGAGTGTAGCCCAGGCTGGCCTCAAACTCATCAGCTAGCTGAGGCTAGCTTTGAACTCTAGATCTTCCCACTTCCGCCCCTCCAGTGCTGGGGTTACAGCCTTGCTCCATCACACTGAGGTGCGGACTTACACTTCCCTTCAAACGGTGGAATGCCTAACACCATCGGCCCACCTTGTGCCAACCAGTATTCTGGGCCAGATGAGACAGTGTCCCCATCACTCCCGACTGTCACCTTGACTCCACCAGGAAGTGAGTCCTTGCCCACTTGCCATCACACCTACACAGTCTTCCTTACACGAAAGTATTTCTCTACAACCATCTCTCTATCAGCAGATGAAGCCGGCAGGTGCCAGTTCGGGAAGGGGCAGACCCACCTCAGACAGATGGGCAAGGTGAGTGACACACAAACCATACCCTTCTTCTAAACCTCCGAGGAGGGCCTCTAAGTCTCCCCAGCCAGCCCTGTGCCCCCTTGCCGGGACACCTAGACTGCCCCTGGGAGAGAGCACACTGACGTTTTACAAAAAGAACGCCATTCTGTATCAGTCACTGAAGCTGCCGAGTTCCCAGAGCATTAGGTAGAATAAAACAGGGTCAAATATCCTTTAAACCCTTCAGAAGGCCTGGATATTTATGCTTTTAATTTTGGACGCACATAACCCAAGGTCCAAACACAGAATTCCATTAGTAAGTTTTCCATGAATAAATTACCATATCTGGGTCACATTACTGTGCCGTAATGTATGTAGCCTTGAGACGGCCACACGAGGCCTTTCTTTCAACAGCCAACACCCAGCCCTGTCACACTCCATCATGTCTCCACCTCTGGGACGGGGACTGGCCCTGTAACCCTCCCCTGCTCTAAGACTGGCCTGCCCTAAAGATCCCTGACAGGCGCTATGGCAGGCTCACCTTGGGGGGCTTCAGGCTCTTCCCTCGATGCCTCTTGGAACGTAGCAGGCGCTCTCTTTCCTGCAAGGAAGCACACCCACCCGTCAGCACTGGCAGCCAGGTCCCGCTCCACCAAACCACACAGTTAAGTCTCAGAGGTACAGTACACCGAATTACCTGCCTCCCTCTACCTGTGTGGACCAGTTCACATCTTAGGCACCAAATTCAGAGTCTGGTGACAAGACATTTAGTCAGGTCCTTGTCTGGGTGCAGATCCCGCAGGAAAACATGCACCTTGACCGGCCATCCCATCATAGGCAAACCTGGACCATTCTTTGGGTCGAGAGGCTGCAAAGCCTAAGCAGTGTGGTCTCAGAGTGGTCCTGCTGGCCTTGGCAGGGTCCACAGCAGTGCGTGATGCCTGTGACTTTGGGCTTGGATGGAGCCAGGCTAGCATCCCCCACAACCCTGCTACTGGCCAGGTGACCACATTATTTTCTCTGGTTGTTTCTTCAAAGACTTGCTGTGCTGTGGGGGGCTAAGAGGTGTCCTTCAGCACTGCTTAGTGGGCATCCTCTGCAGAAAGGGCCCCTGTGAGGTAGGGGTGGGAGAGCTGCGGGTGCCACTGTCCCCTGATGGGTCCAGGGCCTCTCGATCTCAGCACACCCTCTTTTTCCTCCAGCAGGACAAAGCTGGGACTCAGCCTCAGATGAACCATCCACCCCTCAGATCCCGGCAGCCTAGTCACGAGGTCCCCTAGCCCTGCTTTAGCTTGTCATTTTTCTTTGCACTCACTGTCTCTTTACCAATGTGCCTTGTCATCCTTAGCTGTATTATGTTAGCTGGGTAATGAAGCAAAGATGGATGGCTATACGGATAGTGAAAAGAACGGAAGTGAGACAGGGAAAGGTGGGGGAGGGAAGAGAGGACAGAGAAAGGAAACCGCTTCTCATAAAACCCTTCCTAGGATAAGGTCATGGCTCCCCACCCTTCAGAGTCCTGTGGACGGAAGCTTCATGCACACACAGGTCTCGTGAGTAGTGTCCACTCTGCTGCTGAGTTCCAACGAGGCTTACTGCGGGTGTGCCTGACTGCACTGCTGAGTGCCGTTTTCTGGATAACACACTCCCTCTCTACTGTAGGCTCGCTCCCCTCTCCTTTCAACATAACCAGCCCTGAACAGTCACAAAGCACCCCCCCCCCCACACACACACACACAGCCTTAGCTCGTCCTTCAGACTCTGGTCTGACAACCAAGTTCAGATTCGCAGGCTCAAACTCCTGGTATGCAATCGCTGAACTCAAAAATAAGTATAAGTTAATAATAACTCAAAGGCCCCTCAGAACAGATCCAGGCTGCCTCTTCACCACCACGGCAAGCCAGGAGCCCATTGAAAAGCGGGTTGCCATGGAAACCGTTCCCAGGTAGCACTGATCTCATTTCAACCAAGCTGAGGCTGCTTTCCGGAGCATCACAGGGGACCCAGCGCCTGAAGCTGGGCTGTCAGGGCCCACTCCTATCCTAGATGCTCCATCTTGACTCCGCCTCTTGACCCTGGCCACGAGTGACAACGTACCAATGAGAGGTCATCGATGACATGCTGCTGTTCCAGCACCTGCAGCCTCAGGAACTCAATCTCCTGCTCATCCCTGGTCAGACTGAGGTCATTCAGGGACGTGTGTCGCTTTAGGGAGGCCTGGGCAGACAGCTTTTCTTTCTGCAGCCAGAAGGAAAGAGGGCGCTGAGATATTCTCCAGTGTGAAGGACAGCACTGCTGTGGGGACTCAGGGTTGGGGGGGGACAGACAACAGGTCCCAAGATGGGAAATATACAGCTGCAGGCCAAGGACAAGCCAGAGATGTGGCCAGTGGTGCTCACTGGAGGGGGGGGGGGCGGGCAGGGCATGGGGCAGGGGATGTCCTGAGTGAGTCTTGCAAGCTCGAAGGCAAGACAGGCAAGCGGGGAGGGTGGAGACTCCCCACCACAGACTGCCCACACTCACACCTAGGACCCAGTCTTCTAAGCTGTGAAATGGGCCCTCCAGTCAATGAACCTGACGGCATCTTATACCCACCCAGACAACAGACACCAGTCATCCCTGGTGGAGGAAAACCCTGCCCCCATGCACAGCCCCGACAGCAGTAACTGCTCCCAGAGGAACCCATGGGGCATGAGGCAGTCGCGGACTATAGCTCATCCAGTGGATAAGCCTGCCCTATTGGTTCTGCCCTTGCCTCCCCTGGGGTAACTGAGAAACTGAAGAAGTGAAGACATGGAGGAGACGAGGCAGACATTCCGGCAGTGCACATGTAGAGATGTGGAGAGGAGCAAGGCCGGCCGGGGACTGATCCCACTGCTGCGGCGTCCTGGGAGTGGGGTGGGTGGGAATCATGGACCGTCATAGAGTGTAGCCGGAGGGGGGCGGGGAGCTGGCGGGTCCCGTGCTGGGCCTCACCATCTCCACGTTCTCCCGCGTGAGGCTCTTGAGCTTCTCCTCCATCCTCTGGATACTGTGCAGCAGGTCCTCATTCTTCTTGTTCATCCGCTTGTTCTTCTCCACCAGCGGCTTCAGCTGCACCTCCGTCTCCCGAGAGCGCTTCAGCTGCAGTGGGCACAGATACGGGTCACGGGGCTGGATGGCCCCGTGGGTGGCCAAGCTCCACCGGCAGAGCTTCAACACTGCCCCCTCGGGACCGTGACCCCCCGGTGGTCAATCCAGCCACCTAGTTTTCCCTGGCCACTCTCTTCGGCAGATCACGGGGCAACGCCCTGCAGACCACAGCCCCGGGGAAGAACTGAGCCACAAACTCCAAGCAGACAGTCCCCACTGAAGTGGGGCGTCCTTCCAGGCTGTCATTTGTTCAGCCGCTGAGAACCCCTCTTGTGCCCCTTTGGCCATCTTCACCCAAGCGCTCCCAACACCTATGAGGCAGGAAAGCTTTCTGGTCAGGTCCACCTTCTAAAACAATGCATGGGTCTAACGTATGGTGTGAGGGCCAGACCAGTGAGGCAGAGACTGGTGACAGGCCACAAGGGGGCGACAGGGAGCAGGAGCAGAGTGCTACTCCTTGTCCTTTTAAGCACAGTAAGTGGAATGGCAGGGCCGCTCACGCACCGTCCAGCTGCACAACCGTGCTCAAGATCTCAGCCCATTCCCATTCCCTCAGCTGTAAAACTGAAGCAAGAGCCGCATCTGCTTCAGACTCACAATCAGCACCTGTCTTCGCAAAGCTGTTTCGAGGGACCAAAATTAGAAGCCACTGAAATGTCCCCATGTCGCCACCACACAAGTGGCTGCCACGTCACCAAGTCCTCACCATAAACCCGAACTAGCTCTGACCCTCTCAGATCTCTCGCTGAGGCCCCCCAACTACCCTGAGGGCCATGACCACCATGCTGCCCACCAGAACATGAGCAAAGAGGTGGCCCTGTGGTCACTGAGGCCACAGTCACAGTCCTAGAAGCAGGAATCCAGCCCAGACGCTGACCCGAGCACCCACCCTCAGTCCCTGTGAATACTAAACACCCGGATGCTGTGTGTCAGGTACCAAAGGCATCAGATGACCCGTGGAGCCACTTGTGGAGATCTACCCCTGCTCTCACCCCAAGAATGATGGCGACAGACCCTCAAAAGCAAAGACAGGCACGGGGCTTCTTAGCATTATTTACAATAGCAAAGATGCCAGGGGCAGCCTGAATGGCAGGCTGGCAGGCAAGCTGGCTCACAAGCCATGGCACCGCCACACCACGAGGTCCAAGCCAGCAGAGCCCACTCCTAATCCACAGGGAGGGCTGCGCTGATGGATCTAAGCCACAAGGGCGTGTTGCAGAGCATTAGCACAGAGGGGCGGCTGGGGGTGGGGAGAAAGAAAGATCTCACTTTGCAAGTGCAAAATCAAATCAACATCCTTTGGGATGTGGACTTGTTTATGAACATGAAATGTGTAGACACCCAGGTCAGGAATCAACACAGTGGGAAGTCCTGACTACCTCATCATTTCTACTTGAAGCCTGTGTGTTTTGCTGCCCTCATCAGTAAATTACCATGTGGTCATGAGTGTTTATTTAACTCGTGAATATTTAGATAAGAAACGCCATCGGTGTACAGTCTGACTCTGGTCATAGCCATCTGAAGCATGCCTCCAAGTACACTAGGAAGAAATTAATTTTGTTCCTGCTAAAGCTGTGAAGATACATTTCCCTCCGCAGCCAAGGTCAGAATGAGCATCAAGATCATGAGGCTTTGGCCAAAAAGTCTATGTGTTGACAATGGAAATTAGCTTAGCTGGGGCCAGCAAGATGGCTCAGCAGGTAAAGGCTTGCTGCCAAGTGTGATGACCTGAACCCATTCCCAAACCCACAGAGTGAAAGAAGAGAGCCAGGTCACCAGAGCTGTTGTTCCCTGACCTCTACAAGGGTATATGGCACACACACACAAGAAAGAAAGAAAAAGAAGGAAGGAAGGAAGGAAGGAAGGAAGGAAGGAAGGAAGGAAGGAAGGAAGGAAGGAAGGAAGGGAAAGAAAGAAAGAAAGAAAGAAAGAAAGAAAGAAAGAAAGAAAGAAAGAAAGAAAGAAAGAAAGAAAGAAAGAAAGAAGGAAAGAAGAAGGAAAGAAAAAGAGAGAGAAAGAAAGAGAGAGAAAGAGAGAGAAGGAGGGAGGGAGGAGAGAAAGAAAGAGCGTTAATAAAATAAGTTTAGCTGTTTCTATAACAGAATTAAGCATATTCATGCACATACTAGTTTTACTAAAGATTTATTTTAAACTATAAATCTGTTCATTTCACACACACACACACACACACACACACACACGAACACACATACAGAGAGAGAGAGAGAGAGAGAGAGAGAGAGAGAGAGAGAGAGAGAGAGAGAGAGAGAGAGAGAGAGATCTGAGACAGGCTCTCCTGTAGCTCAGGCTGACCTCACAACTTGATACGAGCTGAAGGATAACCTTGAACTTCTGATCCTCCTACCTCCACCTTCCAATGTTGGGATTAAAGGCTGGAATTACACGTGGTTTATGGAGTGCTGGGGAAGGAACCCCGGGGTTCCTGCATGACAGGAAAATATTCTAGCAACTAAGCTACCAGCATGCATGTTCACTTTCAAAAATAGAAATGTATCAACTTTTATGCCAAGTAAATTAAGAAAAAAATAGAATTATCCATAACCACACCACCTAAAAGAACAGCGTCCCATGTCCTACACCACTACAAAGCCTGCCCTGTAAACCACTTTCATCCTGAAATCCACTGACAAGGAGTTCCCCTGGCGGAGGCATCTGCTCCTCACGACTGCAGCATCAATCTGGAAAGCCCCCGCAGTTCTGTGCGGGAGGCTTTAGTGCTGAACGCCTGTGTCTGCTGCTGCTTTCTGCTGCTGTGAATATTACAGAAGCCCACAGTGAGCACCCTCTCCTGGGCTCTCTCATTGACTTCCCCAGCAGTTTCTAAGGATGGATCCCTAAACAGACAATAAGCGGAGAGATTCCTTCAATGAGTGTGATATACCTCACACAGAGAGAGAGAGAGAGAGAGAGAGAGAGAGAGAGAGAGAGAGAGAGAGAGAGAGAGAGACAGAGAGAGAGAGAGAGAGAGAGAGAGAGGAAAGTGAAGGGAACCAGGAGGCCCTCAGCATCCACTTTCTGCCCCTTGGCCTGGCCCCTTCCTTGTGGCCACAGAGGCCATGTGTCTTGGGCGATTACCAATTCGTTCCTCTCATCGGCCAGCAGGGTGTTTCTGTCTTCCAGCTTCCGAATCACTGAATTCAGTTCAGCAATCTTTAGTTGAAAGCGTCTCACATCTCGCTCATCCATATGTTGATCCTAAAAATAAAAACTTTGAAGGAGCTCAAAAGATTCCATGGAGCCTCTGAAGACCCCGTGACAACAGATCGGGGACAGACCCATCTAGAGGACTGTGTGCTGAACAAGGAGACAGACAGACAGACAGACACGCCTGTCTTCCTGGGACACTTCCACTCAACCTGCCTGAGACTTTAAAAACCTCAGTGGGATTCAAACACCAGCCCAGGGAAGCGGAAGCTCTCACCTACCCTGCATGTCTTATAAAGACCCACCACATGTCACTGGTTTCTAGAACACGCTAGTACATTCCTCCACAGCAGGCTGTCTTGCTCAACTCTGAAACATCAGCATCTAATGCAACATTCAGCACAGAGCATGATATCCGAAGAGGTAGAAAGGGAGGGAGGGAGGGAGGGAGGGAGGGAGGGAGGGAGGGAGGGAGGGAGGGAGGGAGGGAGGGAGGAGGCTTGCTTCAGCCTCCTGTCTTTGCTAAGGGTCATACCGTTGTGTGGGTTGCCCCCACACAGTCTTGCATGGCACTTGCTGCTAGCCCCTGGGGAAACCCTACTGGTCTCTGGATCTCTGACTTTGCCACTCTTGGGCTTGCCCAGGGCCCTCCTCCTTGCAGATCCCCAGCTGTGCACCCTGAGACTTCTGTATCTTTTTTGAGACTCTAGCCGTGGCAGGCTCAGACAGTCAGTTCTTCACCGATATCTTCTCGGTGCTGAGTACTGGGCCTGGCGCACACTGAGTATCAGTAAAGGTGGGAAGGACCCAGGGAGGAAGGGGAGGGAGAAGGACAGTATGAGAGGGTAGAAAAGGCCAGAGAAGGGCCGGCAAGCTGAGTAGCACAGTAACCATCAGAGGAAGAATGTGGGTAGGTGGTCTTCTCTATGGCTAGCAGGGGCTACCCTCCCTCACCTGGCCACCCATGAGCTCTGCCATGTCACCAATGCCAGGGGGGAGCTCCCTCTTTGGGCTGCTGTGGTGGCGCTCAGCCTCCTTGACCTGGACCAGCTGCTCATCCAGAGCCTCCTTCTGTAGTAGCAGCCTCTGGGTCTGCCCAGTCTGCACGCCAAGCTCCTTCTCCAGGGCCAGGATCACCCGCTCCTTCCCTTTGATCTCGTCCATCTGGAAGAGAGAAAATGGGCCATCACGTGTTGGCTCGGGACCAGGGTGGCCTCATCCAGACTTTGGATCGATGCTGGGTCCACTGAACTGGGAATGGTCTGGACATGGGGCAGTGAGAGTCTGCAGCCCAGAACCTCAAATCTCACGGACACTGAAGACACAGAGCTCCAAGTCTGAGCATCTACAAAGTTATGGGCACTTCCCAGTACAACTCAGCCCTCCTCACGCCTCTCCACAATGAAGAAACACATGACATCCTAGGACAGCCCCAACCCATCCGATCCCTATTGGCCCCAAGCAGGCCAGCCCATCCTGCTTCCCCTCAGATAAGCTTCTTCCGGAGGTGGCTGCTCCTGCCTCCCACTCACTCACCGATACTTTCTGGATGGCTGTATCCTACATGCAACTGAGGCAGACTTGTATGTCCCCAAGTCTAACTTCCCTCTGAACCCCAGAGTCACAGAACTAGCCACCTGAACCCTGCTTGGCCTCCAGTGGAGCCCCTCTGCAGATGTGGGAAGCCCCCTATTTGGGTGCAGAGGGATACTTACACCCAGTCAAATCCAGCTTCCCCTGGAACAGTATGTCAAGAGCAGGGAATGGAATTGACAGGTTTGCAGAGGAAACCCCAGGCCGTCCTTCACCTTACTCACATGAAGGCAATAGGGAAGTCTCCCTGTGAGGACAAGGTCCTAACCTGAGTGTCGCCCAGAGCCTTCATCTTCTCTGGGATCTCCGGATGTGTTTTCTTTACAAAGAGAACTGTTGTGCAACCAGGTGCCACAGAACCATAGGCAACCCCAGGGGCTGGGAGAGGTGGAAAGGACCCATCTCCAGAGCCTTCAAGGCCACATGGTTCTGGTGACACCTTGAGTTTGGTGTTCTAGTGCTCTGGAACTAAGAGCCATTGGTGAGCCCCTATCCCCACCCCAGAAGACTGAGAGAGCTTTAGAGCTTCCAAATTAGATTGTTGGGAGCATCCGGTCAACCACAGAAAGAATTTGGATTCTTACCAGCAGGTCACCAGCCTGTAGCCACTCTCTCAGCTCTACAAGGCATAGACCTGTCTCATCTTCCCTTCAAAGTCCTGAACAGACCTGATTCGCCCATGACCACAAACTTGATCTCAGAGAGGCAAGTGTGCCCATGCTCTGTTGGTTCCTCCTGGCCCTCCCCTCCTCTCCACACTGCAAGACTGGACCTTCTGGAAGGCAGCCTGACCCTGCCCCCTCCCCCCACATTGCAAGGCAGTGGAAATCACAGTGGGGGCAGCAACCTACCTCCATCTTTAGAAACTCAGTGGGCTCTACTGCTCTGCAAAGTTCAGGAGGTTCAAAAGCAGAGGCAGAGGCCACTACTGCTACAGTCATTCTCACTGTCATCTTTGGCACTTGTAATGGGGTGAGCAGTGCCCCCCAAATGCTATGCCAGCCTGCAAAGTCAGAGCATGGCTTTACTTGGATATCAGATCTGTGCAGATACAGTGATGGGCATGAAGACGATACCTACAGGTTAGGATGGGCCCCAAATCCAAGGACTGGTGTCTGTAGGACAGGGTACAGGTGTGGGGAGACGGGAGGGGTGAAGGCAGAGACTGGAGGGAGCTGGCCAGACTCCATGGAGCACCAAGGATGGGCAGCTACCACCAGATGCTAGAAGAGAAGGGAGCCTATAGGGAGCATGATTCTGATGTCTTGATTTTGGATTTCTAGACCCAAGAATAGTGATAGAACTGAGTCCTGCTGTTGTCAATTATAAACCATGAAGTTTACAGCCAGGACTTCTCTGGAGCAGCCAAGCACTGTCCTCAAGGGCTGCACTCCCTGTATCCAGGAAGCCAGGTACAGCCAAGGAAGTTCAAGCCAAAGGAGGAAGCAGATACACTTGCTTAGATGAAGATGCCACACCCTCCTTGATGGCTGGTGGGCCATGGGTAAACAGCCATGGCACTAGCATTGAATTCCAGGGTCTTCTAAGGGGACAGCTGGGAGACATTTGTGTCCCTCGCCACTGCAGAGCCTCAGACAACCCCACCTGAGGACTCCCAGACTCTGTGAATGAGATAAACAATTCCCCCAGACTCCTGGGGATGTGGGGGATAACCTATCACACATGGCTACACCAAATCCTAACTCAGCCAAGGAGCCAGGAACCAGGGCAGGGCAGCACAGCTCCACGATTCTCTTCTCAGTGTTGTTCCTAGGTCACTTCCTGAGTGTGTGAGGAGGTGTGAAGATGCATCATCGTGACTGGTTTAATAAAAAGCTGAATGGTAAATAGCTAAGCAAGAGAGAATAGGTGGGACTTCCCAGGACAGAGAGGAACTCGAGACATAGAATCTAGGTGCATGAGAGATGGCAACTAGACATGGAAGGAGTTGGGCATACAGAACGGAGGAGAGGTAAAAAGTCACGAGGCAGACCATAGAAACAGGTCAATTTAAGCTGTAAGAGCCAGTTGGGAACAAGCCTAGGATAAAGACCAAGCTTTCAAAATTAATAATGAGTCTCCGTGTCATTAACTGGGGACTGGAGGTTCAAAAAGAAAGTAATACAGGGTCACTGTCAGGGCAAGCCGGAATGGGCAGCAGATTGACGTGGGATGACAGCTGCCATGTGTGTGTTGACCCTCCCATGTGGACCGTTGTGTGAGAGAGTGTATAAAGAGTGGGGACTGGGGAGGGGGCGCGTTTGGTCCTACAGTGGAAACAGCCCCTCAATCGCTGACAGCTGGTGTGTTACACTGAGCTGAAGCCATCTCCTTGACCCCCTGAACTCGAGGAACAGACTTCACCGGTCTCCTACCAACCACAGCAACAGGAGCCACTGGGTGTTTTGGCTCACTGAAGTCCCATGCTCTACGTGATTGTCTCATTATAAATGAGACCAGAGGCTCAGAGATAGTAAAGAACGTCCCCAGGGTGACACAGGGAACCAGAGGGGAGTCTACGTTCTCCCCCAGGGCAGACTTCCCTGTGTGTGCTCAACCTATGCCTGGTGCTCCAGCTCCCACCAGCTCAGAGAGGCTCCGCCTTCTCCTTCCTGCTTCCTGGCTTGCCTGGACTTGCCCAGACCTTCTGCCCTTCACACTCTAAGACTGGTGGATTCCTGGGCCTGAGTGCAAGTGTCACCCTCTGTAATCCCCTCGAAGACGGGTTTTGAGGCCTAACTCCACTCCAGGCTGGCCCTCTGGTTCAGACTAAATTTTACATTCTTGAGTTTCTGAAACAGCCACCACGGTCTCATCAAAGCACGTACCAGAATCCAAAACAGCTTTGAGTGCCCAGGGTCTGGAAGGCAGCAGTAAACCATGAAACCACAGCGTCTTTGCGAGCGAGCGAGAGAAAGGCTCAAAGCCCAAACTGTGAGATAGAGCACCCTGGGTGGCCTCGGTGACCTCCCTGGGGACCATTCCTGGGACTCCCATACCTTGAATCACCATGCCTAGAGGTCTCTCACCTTCTCACGCTCCTGCTATCAGCAAGGCTCTTTTGAGGGAGGAGGGGGAGACAGGTAGCCCTGTCTCTCTGGAACTTTCTATATAGACCAGGCTGGCCTCGAACTCGGAGGTTCTCCTGCCTCTGCCTCCTGAGTGCTGGGATAAAAGGCGTGTGCCACCACTGCCTGGCTTGTTTTGTTGTTTGGTATCAACAGATTTTTTTTTAAGGACAGAACTTCTAGGGGCTGGAGAGATGGCTCAGAAGTTAAGAGCACTGGTTACTCTTCCAGAGGACTGGGGTCTGAGGCCCAGCACACACACGGCAGCTCACAACGGAGATCCTTCTGGCCTCCACGGATACTGCGCGCATGCAGTGCACAGACATGGCAAGCAAAACACCCACATACATGAACTAAAAAACAAACAACAGCAAGAGCAGAGTGTCTCCTGCTGCTACTGGGAACGGACACACCTTGCACACAAGGAGAAATCGGAGGCCACCGGCGACTGACTGGCCGGCATCCAGAGGCACCCGGGCCATGTTCCCACCTCCCTCCCTTCCTCTCACTACTCCCTGCAGTGAGCAGCCTGAGTCTTTACTCTCGCCTTGTTGTAAGTTCGATTCCAAGGGGCCCCTGTAAGCTGTCATTCATGCCACTGCTCTGACCCAGGAGGCAGAGGTGAGCAGAGCAGACACAGGAGAAAGAGCATCCTTCCAGCTGTCCACACATGCCCTTGGCTGGTGGTGAGCGGGAGTCCTGCAGTGGCAACCTACCATAGCCATCCGGGGCACCACTGGGCACTGCCTCACACAGGGCCTGGGGTCTCATGGGGAACAGGACTGGTCCAGCCCCGGGATTCATTGCCCCTGTGTCCTAAACAGCAGATCGGCAAGAGCAAAATAGCAATTGGGAAGTGGGCAAATATTTTAGGTGAAAAATACCACAGTGGCCGGGCGGTGGCGCACGCCTTTAATCCTAGCACTCGGGAGGCAGAGCCAGGCAGATCTCTGTGAGTTCGAGGCCAGCCTGGTCTACAGAGTGAGATCCAGGACAGGCATCAAAACTACCCAGAGAAACCCTGTCTCGGAAAAAAAAAAAAAAAAAAAAAAAAGAAGAAGAAAGAAAGAAAGAAGAAAAGAAAGAAAGAAAGAAAGAAAGAAAGAAAGAAAGAAAGAAAGAAAGAAAGAAAGAAAGAAAGAAAGAAAGAAAGAAAGAAAGAAAGAAAACCACCACAGTGAAGATGGGAAAGAGCCTGGGTGACTAGGTAGCTTGGGTCTGGTCTAGGTGGGGTGCTGAGACAATCAGCCCCACAGAGAGGACCCGGGGTATGAAGTCTCCCTCAGAGGGAGCCTGGCCTGGGAGTTTCCCAGGGAGAAAAGAGCAGCAATGATAGGCCTGGGGATGAACACTCCTGACCAGAGGACACGGGAGAGCCAGTACCAAGTCCCTAAGGCCATTCATTAGGCGTCATGTATGCACCTGGTGGCCCTCTCACTGGGACAACAGGTAGGTGCCACAAGCGTCAGTTGGTGTCGGCCCCTGCTGCTGCTGGCTGCTGCTGGTCCTTGCCTCCTGAGACCTTCCAGGTGCTCGGCTAAGGGAGGGGGGGTCAACAACTTCCACGTGTTTGCGAGGGTGACCAGCCCAATCCAGCAGCACTCAACACCCTCCGAGGCTCTGCCCAGAGACCAACTGTCACTGGGTTACATTTCCCAAAGCCATCCTGTCCCCCTAGTAACGGTGATACCAGCTAAAGGCAAAGAGGGGTCCCATGGACAAGGATAGCCCAGGCCCCGGTGGGCCTTTCTGTTTCCTATCCAGCAGTACAAAAAGCTACTCTGATTTTTCTGAGCAGAGCCAGGCAAAATCTATACCTGCTTCACTAACTCACTGCTGGTCTCTGGCCCCTGCAAACAAATGCCTATGCTTGGGGGTGGGGGACACCTGGCCACCACCTTTGGGCTTCCTGGGGTGAGGACACGACTTCTCTTGACAACCCTTGATGTGACTCAACTCCGTACAGCCAAGGGATGGAAGTCGGAGCATGAAGGAACTGCTTTGCCTTTATCTTCTCCTCATCTTCCAGGCCAGCGGGAGACTGGCCTTAGGCAACTACCTCGTCTGCAGGGTTCAGGTTTTCTGTCCAGTGGGGCGTTGCAGTCCGGAGAGGAACGAGAAGTTAAAAGCCGTCCTGGCTTTCACCAGACTGCTCTGCTCACTCTCCAGCCTAGCTTTGCTGATAATGAAGGTAATTTGTTACTTCCTCCTCTGCCAACAAACACTTTTGATTGATTCTTGATTGGCTCAGAATCAGCGCAGAAGGCAGCAGAGTGTTATACCTGCTCCTCAAAAATCCTGCTGTGTGTGCATTTCCTTATCGTTACCACTTCATTTCTTTCTTTCTTTTCTTTTGTTCTTTTTTTTTTTTTTTTTTTTTTTTTTGGTTTTTCGAGACAGGGTTTCTCCGTGTAGCTTTGCGCCTTTCCTGGAACTCACTTGGTAGCCCAGGCTGGCCTCGAACTCACAGAGATCCGCCTGGCTCTGCCTCCCAAGTGCTGGGATTAAAGGCGTGCGCCACCATCGCCCGGCTCATTTCTTGCCGGAGGTCCGATGAACGCAGGAGGCCACAAAGCTTCCGGTACTGCGCTCAGCCTGCACCGGGCGATGCAGTTGTACAGAGAGTGGCAGCCCTCGAAAGAGAGTCCTTGCAGGGTGCATTTCTATACCATCAGCTCTGATTGGATCCCAGTCACCCCAAAACATGCCAAGTGAGGACACGGCTCAGATATAAGCACTGTACCGGCCAGGACAGCCTTGGAGATCTGTGAGTGGTGTGCCCACCAGGGGTAACAAGAAAACACTATCTAACACCTAGGGGAGCTCTTTGGACCCTTCTTCACAGCCCCACCCTGCTGGCAGCCTTTGGCAGCCTCCACTCACTTCATCCTCCAGTGCCATCATCCTCTGTTCCCTTCTCCCTCTTGGTCTTTGCTCATCTTTAGGTTGGATTTTTTTTTCTCCTAGCGCATGTCTGAGTCCACCCAAGTTCTAGTACACATCATCAGAAATGCATTCTTTTTCATTGCTGCATAATATTCCTGTAACTGACTGTACCATTGCCCACATTAGCGCTAATTTCCTATTTGCACGACACTTTTTCTTTGTCTTGTAGGAAGGTCTCCTTTAATAGGGTTGGCCCCTCTGTGCTCAACGTAACTGCTGATGTGGTCTGTTTACCCTGCCATCTCTCTTCGACTTGTCCCGCCTGCTCTTCTATGACTCTTCCTTCCTATCCTCCTCAAGCATAAACAAACGTTCGAGTATCGCCACTTAGTTCCTGAATCAGCTTTCAGCTGAGCCCTCTTTCGTTTGTTGTTGTCTATCCTGGATCCACTCAGTTTCACGCCTCAGGTGAGATGGGAGGATTTGCAGGAGTGTGAATCCATTAACGGCCCAGGTCTCACCCATCCCTGGGCCACACATCTTCCTCCCTGCACGGCACACACGGCAATGCTTTATGTAAGCAGTCATTTGAGGTTTAAATTAAGGCCCACAGATAGTCCTTAAGCGCATCTTCCTGGGCACTCTTCCCTTTTTTGCCTGAATGGCTTTCTTGCCAGCTTAGCTTCCATTCCTTGGAAAGCATGCTTACCTCACCCTCCCCTTTTCAAAGAGTGTCAGGGCTGGGGCTGGGATTCCCACACCGACAGGCTTGCTCTGTTTGCTTTGCTTCCCAACACTCCCGTGAGTGAGACACAGAACCTGCTGATTTCCTGGGACCACTGGGATTTTTAAATGAGCCACCCCAGGGGCTGTAGGAGGCATCTTCTCCTCTATAAATATGTCATAGTAGAAACAATTCCGTAGCATATCCCACCGTCCGAGTGTTGTGTATCGAGATGCCGTCCTGTCCCCACTACGCCACAGAGCTGGCCTGTTCCTAGGTCAAGTGATCACGTATTTGCAGGGCTGTTTCTAGACCTGCCTTCATCCTCAGCCTCACTGTTTCAATTGCTGTCACCTGGTCATGAAGGGACTCTGGCCAGCTCGAGCATGGTGAACCTGGCTCTGGCAGGCCTCGCCCTTCTCTCCCATTCCTTCTGCCTAGCTAAAATAAATAAATAAATAAATAAATAAATAAATAAATAAATAAATAAATAAACATTAGATTACATTCTTAAAGCTAGCCACTAAGGTCTATTTCCTTATTGGGCCACTTCCTCCTCGTGAGGCTGACTACCAAGGTCCAGCTATCAAAGTATTGAAGTCCAGCAGTCAAAGCCCCCTTTGGCTCACCTAACAAACATGCACAATTAAAATTAAACACCTCATCCTAACACAGGGTTTCTCCCTTTGCCTACCTTTATAAACTGTCATTTGCCTATGGGCCACATCTGTCTCCTCTCTATCCAGAGGCAGTCCTTTGTCCCCCCAGGGCAAATATCCCTGCCCCTTTTCCCTCATCCTCTATCTCCTGTGTTTGTCTTTGTCTCTCTCTCTCTCTCTCTTTCTCTCTCTTTGCATTTGGTGATTTTTTTAATTAAGAAAATTTTTATTCATTTTACATACCAATCAAAGATTCCCCTCTTCCCTCCTCCCACCCCTCCAGCCTCCCCCTCCCAGCCCACCCCCATTCCCTCCTACAAGCAGGTAAGGCTTCCCATGGGGAGGTACATTTAGTAGAGACAGATCCAAGCCCCCCCCCACCTCAAGGCTGTACGAGGTGTCCCACCATAAGTAGTGGGCTCCAAAAAGCCAGCTCATGCACTAGGGATGGATTCTGATTCTACTGCCAGGGGGCCCCTTAAGCAGATCAAGCTACACAACTGTCTCGCTATGCAGAGGACCTAGTCCAGTCCCACGCAGGCTCCACAGCAGTTGATCTAAATTTCTTGAGTCTGTCTTTGTCTCTTATCTCCTGCTCTTTGTCTCTCTGAAGCAAATAAATCTCCTTTGTGCTGAGAACTTGGTCTTGGGGGTTCTGAGCCGATACTTTTCCTTTCAGGTCATAAGGCATATTGCACCTGCAAATTTTTCCTTCTTCAAGGTTGTAACTCCAAAACTGGAAGTGTGACTTAGGGATGGAATGCTTGTCTAGCATGCATAAAGCCCTAAGTTCAACCCTCAACATCACACACACACACACACACACACACACACACACACACACACACACACACTCCTGCCACTCCAAATCCTTTAAATGTTTAGATCTAACTTGCCAATGTCCATGCTGCACATTCCTACCCTTCAAACAGAAATGCCATCTTCATAATATCTACCATGTCTGCTCCAAAAGTTCATCACGGCTGGGCTTCCCTGCTGACATCCCCACGTGGGAAAGGTAGGGACAGTCACTGAACCTCCCTTGAATAACCAGCCATTCCTCCCAGCTGCCCAAAATTCTACCCTAATAGAACTTGGTTTGGGAGCTTCAGGGAGGAGCTACAACCTACAGGCTTCGGGAGTTTTGAGAGGGGCTCCCTCTGCACAGGCGTAGGGAAGCCATCATTCCTGCTGGCTGCAAACCCTCCTTCACAGCTGCATTACTGTTCCCCACACCCTCACCACAACCCAAACCCATTGGCTTCCTTGGATGAACCCTGGGGAATCCAGCTGATCTGTCATTTGGGAGCTTATGAGGATGGGGTGAGGCAATGCTTAGTCATCATCATCATCGTCCCTGCCCTCCAATCCCCACCCCTACCTACTCACCCACCCTACCCCCCCAACACACACCAGAGGAAAATTCTCACAGTAGCCTATGGAAAAAGTTAGCTTGGATTCTGGGCCACTTTCATTGACTTTATCAACATTCTCATCAATGGAAGCTGTTTACTTAGCTCTAACTCTTCTCAGCAGGGCTCTGGAGCCCAGCAGAACTCCCACACAGATTTTCCCTGCTGCTTAAAAGTGTTCCCCTTTCCCGCTGTCCAGGCTAGTGCATAGAAACAGAAAGGTATTTTGTATCCACTTAGTATCAGAGCTTGGACAAATGTGCTTGTTAGTTCTGAGAAGTCACGAGATTAATGTCCTCGTAGGAGTGGCTGAAGCCACCGTGTGCCTCCCCTTTGTCATTCTGTGCCATCCACTGTTTGAGGACAAGGCTGTGCGGGTGCCATTTTCTTGGGAGCAGGGACTGGGCGCTTGCCAGACACAGAACTTGGTGGTACCTTGGCTTTCTCCCTTCCAGAACCATCATTACCCAGTCTGAACTACAAAACAGCCCCGGACTCCTGCAGCATCATGGCAGCATTCCCATATAACTAGGTTCCCCTTCTTCCATGGTCTTCTGTATACTGTCCCCCCTGGCTAGTGCAAAGCTGAACAGAAGAGTTGGTAACAGTCGCTTGTTTGGGTCTTGAACTTGAGTGGGAAGCCTCAGCTGGTTCACCATTACGACAAACATTGTTAGCAGATTTTCAAAAGGACAATTTATCAGATTAGAGCAACTCTATTTTAATTCAGATATGCTGAGTGTGTCGGGAAGATGAATTTTAAAATGCTTGGAATGAATCGAGGAAAACGGCCACGTGAGGTTTAATCCTTTCTTTCATTGCCAGATTAAAGCCTGTGGTGGCCTCTAGGAGTTTGACACCAGCTTGGTCTACATAGCAAGCTCCAGGCCAGCCAAGGCTATGCAGTGAGACCCTGTCTCAAAACACCAAAAATAAATAAATGAAGTATACTCTCTGGCTTTAAATTAGGAAATACTATGTAGATCTTTACATTGGCATAAGTAACTCAACCTAGCCCAGGATTTCTTAGCCTTCCACTATAGCCCTGGTTTTTGTTAATACTTAGTTAATATTCTTATAGCTACATTCTTAAAAGATAACACCCCCCCCCCTCAATTCTTCACACATCGTTGGCTTTGGATTATAGTTTGTGCTGGCCTCATAAAGACTTTAAATACCTCTCTACTCCTCTATTTCCTGGATGTCTTTGCTAACTGTGGGGGTTAATCTTTGTCAACTTGACAGGATTAAAATCACCTAGGAGACACACCTCTGAGTGTTTCCAGAGGTTTAACTGAAATAAGAAGCCCCCCCCCCCCCCCCGCCACCCTAGTTTCTGGGGAATTCATCTCTCCCTGTTTCTGGGGAATGCAGTGTGTGTGAGCAGCTGCCCCCTGCTCCTGCCCCACGCCGTCCCCTCCGGGATGGGCTGCACCCTTAAACCGTGAGGCCCAAATGAGCTCTTCCTTCCTGAGGGCCTTTTGTCAGGTTTCACAGCACCAAGGCAAGGAGCTGGTGCAACTAGGACTCATTTTATTTCCTCCATAAACGTTCGGAAGCCTTTCCTGTGAGGGCACCGGGCCTAGGCTCTTCTACGTGGGGAGGCACCGTGAGCTACAGGCTTAATCCTATCCTAGTTGATCTTGCTGGGGTAGCTGCCCCTTCCTCTGCGCACATCTGTCTGCGCACATCTCATCTGTCGGTCCACACAACCCAGGGCATCTGCAGTGTCAGCACTTGCTCTCCATGACCCTCCCCCCACTTTTCCCTTCATCCATAGTGGGAGCACTGAATCAACTTACCAATTTTAACTATTTTCCTGAACTTGTTGGTTTCTGTATTGGTTTTTGTCTTCAGCAATTCTTATTCTTTATAATTTTCCTTGCTCAACTTTTTGGGAGGTTAAATTTTAATATTTACTATTGTTATTGTAATCATCATTATCACTGTGTGTTCATAGGATATGTGTATTTGAATATGGGAGTCCATGTGTCTCGGCATGTGTGGAGGGTCAGAGGACGACTTACAGGAATCGGTTTGCTCCTCCCACCAAGAGTTCTGAAGACTGAGGTCTTTAGGCTTGCAGAGCAAGCACTTCACCCAATTCGGTTGTCCGTCTGTCTGTCCATTTTCCTTCCTGAGGAGGCAGTTCATCTCTTAACCCCTAGTGGGGTCAATGCCTGGGGAAGCCCATCCTTCACCGGCCGGACTTAGAACACAGGCCTAGATGGTGACTGCTATCGGTTCAATGAGGTCTCCTCCCTCCCTCAGAGATGCCTGCCGTCTAAACTTAACAGCTCTCACCCCACCCCCATTTTAAATTTTCTGATTTTTTTGCACTTTACATTTCCCTAGGAAAGACCCAGACGTAAAGCCCACTCCCCGTCCGGATGAATGAAGGGGCCTTGCCTCTGCAGCACCTTGCCTCTCTTACAGCACCCCAGCTCCCACCCACAAGCCCCACTACAGAGACCAGGAAACTGCTCCTCACAGTTTGCAGGTCTGCCCAGAACCATACCACAGGAGAGACCTGCCATGCTAAGCCGACTCGCACCCCAGGGACAGCCAGGAATTTGTGGACACCCCAGTACCTCCAGCCGTGCCTGGAGCACATAAACTGCTATGTGCCCGAGGGAAGGGGTGCTGTAGGGAGAGACGCCACGTACCAGTCTGCGGATGTCACGTTCGCACTCGCGTTTGATGCGGTGCACCTCATCCTGGTGCGCCTGGTACGCAGCGCGCAGGTCCGCGGCCTTGGCCTTGTCCGCCTGCATGCAGTTGCTGAGTGCCTCCTCCGCCTGTTTGCGCGCCGCCTTCAACTCCAGGATCTCCTGCTGCAGCCGCTGGCGCTCGCCATCAAAGGTCCTGCGAGCCTCCTCGCGCGCCTCGGCCAACAATGCAGTCTTGACTTTGTCTGCGGCGCCATCGCGCAGCACATTCAGCGTGGCCTGCAGCCGCTGCAGCTCACCCTCCTTGATCTTGGCCGTCCGCGCTGCCTCCTGCTCGTGCTGCCGGATGAGCGCCTCGCGCAGCGCCTGCAGCTCCTTCGTCTTCTCCTCGTGCAGCTTAGCCTTGAGCTCTGAGATGTAGGCCGTGTGGCGCCGCTGCTCCTGCTCGCGCTCCAGCTTGGCCTCCTGCAGACGCTCCCGCAGCTTGCCCACCTGCAGCCAGAACGGGAGCAGCAGGGGTTAGGGGTCAGAGCCCTCGGGGGTAAGTAGCCTCAGCCCCACACTTTTCCAGTCGCCACCCTCTAGCTCCCCCTGCAGGCCACACCCACAGCCCTGCCCTCCACCCCAAACCCCATCCAGGATCTTCCTTCCCAACGTGTTTTAGGATTTTTCCCTGGAGAGCCGAACCTTGAAGACCTTTGAGTTCTAAACTGTATGAGGAAGGACAGGAAACTAGTGACCAACAGAACAGAAACCATCTCTCACCAAAGCCAGGAAGATTCTAAACAGGCAGGGAACTTGAGTCACAGAGGACACAGCCACCCAGGAAGGCAGGGTGGAGACCTAACATAACAGCTGGGTGGGCTGCTGCCCTCCAGCTAAGGTGGAAGGTGGGCTCACCTTAAGCCATGCTAAAGAAATGGATGGAGTAATTCGTTGGTTTTTTGTTTGTTTGTTTGTTTGTTTGTTTGTTTAATGAAACACGGTCCTTTTCCTTCCCAGGATTCCCACCCCTAGTGCAGAAGCTCGTAGTTGGCAACCCTATAGGGCCGCCAGTCTGCCCACTTTCCCGAAATGTCTTGGGCTTTTCTACTCTCTCCCTCCCCACCGTGTGGCCATTCGTTAGCTTGTGTCTGACCTCCTTGCCAGCGTGGCGTTTTTCCCTTCTCTCCACCATTCTCCTGCTTCTGGCAGCAGATGACGTTTGCGGCTTGCCCGACACAGGGGTTTTCTTTTAAAACAGTCCTGTGCTTCCATTTGAGTCTGTTCTTAAATTCTTTATTAATAGACTAAGAATAAGAACCCCCCACAGAGGGATCCTCTGTGTGTGTGTGTGTGTGTGTGTGTGTGTGTGTGTGTGTGTGTGTGTGTGTGTTGATTATCAGGGTTGAGCCTCTCTGGCCCCAGGACCTGTGCTTAGCCTGAGCATGCTGGCAAACTGCCTCTGGTGGACCAGACGTCAGAAGGAAACAGCAATGTTTTCCCCAGACCACGCAATTTATAACCGACTAGGGGGAATTAATTTTAGGTGAGTTTTATGGCATCATCTCGGTACTGGCACATCCATCCTTTAACAGCCAGGAAAGATGCAAAATGACAACCCCGAGGCAGATGCATGAGACCAGTATCGCCTGACATCACAGGCAACCACAGAAACAGCACGTGATGCCAGTGTCACTGGTCACCTCCCCCCAGGACTGGAGCTGGAGCCCTGGAGAATTTAGTGCTAGAACATCAAGACTCAAACAGCCCACAGATGCCTTAAGGACAACACACTCCACGTGCAAAGAACACCGCTGCTGAGTCAGGACTCCTGTCCCAGCCAGGTCTGCCTCAGACGACTGTGTGATGCCAGGCTTCACAGACCGGTTTAGAACCCTCTCAGAGATGGTGACTGTGATGGTATTTCAAAAGAGAATTAAATGGGAGGGGAGAGAGCCCTGAATGTGGGTGGTGCCATCCCACAGGCTACAGACCAGAGTGGAATAGAAGGGGGGGCAGGAGAATGCCACCTGAGCATCATGCCTGTCTCTGCTTCTTGGCCGCCACGTCGGGTTGCCACTCTGCTCAGCTACACCTTCCCTGCCTCGATGTACAAAACTCTCTAAAGCCATGAGAGTCAAATAAGACTTCCTTGTCTTCAGTGGTTTCTGTCCAATGTTGTCATAATTGAAAAAAAAAAAAAAAAAAAAAAAAAAAACCTAACACATAAAACTGACAGAAGAAGCAGGGTCATTGCTGTGACTAAACCTGATTATGTAATTCTTAGGTCTTGGATTGGTTTGTGGGAGGAATGTGGAAGAGTTTGGGCTAGAGAAGCCCTAGGCCGCTGCAAGCAGAGCTCAGTGGGTGATTCTGGTGCGAACTCGGAACAGAGCAGGCAGTGAAGAGTGCGCTCAGGAGACTTCAGACGGGAACAAGAACTGTGTTGGGCCCTGGACTGCAGGTCATTCAAGATACACCCTGGCAATTTCTGGTTTTCTATGGAAATGGGGAACAAGAATCGGAGAAAAATGTGAAAAGCAAGCTGTTTGGGCAGAAAAGGAGGCAGCTGAATTGTAGACAAGGAGGGTGTGGTGGTTAGAGATGGCTACCATTAATGAGAAATGGAGCACTTAGCATCCGTGTAAAGAGGGAGTTGGTCAGACTCCACCAGTAATGGCCTCTGGGTGTGAAATCTGAACTCATTTGAAAGACTTTCTTTCCCTGGAAAAGACCCAAGAGCTGGGGAATCTGCTCACACACAGCTGTGAAGGGAAGTGCTTTCCTAGGCTCAGCTGTCCAGGCACTCAGTGAAGGACTATGGCAGCACGGCTCTAAGTCTGCTCTTAGCTAGATGCTGACCTAGGTATTGTCCATTGGCGTTGGTCTTACAGGCATGTAGAATACAAGAGTTATAGGGTCATGGTAGAAGTAAGAGAAGTCCAGAGAAGCCAGGCAATGTGTGATAGATGAGTGTCCCATCAAGAAACCACTGTGCCAGCCATGTGTGATGCTTGAGGGTGAAGCCTGAGCCACAATACAGGTATCAGGATGTTGGAGATTGCCAGGAATGGGGGACATCTGCTGAGGAAAGCTGCAGACAACAAGGGAGGCCACCCCAGGACACAGCTCTCAGGGGCTACGGATGACAGGGCCATGGGGGGAGGGCTGCCCAAGGTCCTCAGAGCTCACAGCATGATACCACGTGCTAGACATGGAGCTACAGGATTTCGTGTTTGCCCTTCAGAGGTTCAGTCTGTTTTGCTTTGTTCCCATAGCTCCTTTCAGGGCCCTGGTCCATTATGTTTTGGAAACATGTAAGTTTGTTTTATTTTTTTACAAGGTTTCATAGCTAGGAGATTGCCTTGAGTCTCAGCAGAGACTTTGAACCTTGAACAGTGTTGAAAGTGTTAGGATTCTGGGAACTCATGGACATAGACTGAATGCATTTTGCATTCTGAGATGAATATGAATGAGCCTTTTGGGGTCCAGGGTGGAATGTTATGGTTTAAAGAGAGGTGTCTGGATGTCAAGCTGACAAAGGGCTTTGCCATCAACTTGACTGGATTGAGACTCATCCTGGAGATGAGGATTCTGGAAGGTGCCGCCAGTACGGGTGTCTCTGGAGAGGATTCCCAAAGGGAGAAAGACCTACCCGGCAGCTGGGGGCACCCTCCTATGGGCTGGGGGCCCAGAAGGAGTAAGAGGGGAAGGGAGAACTCGAGCTAGGCTCTGGCAAGCCTCCTTTTCTGCTTCCCTGACAGGAACTATTGGCTCTGCTCTGCCACACCTCCCCCGCCATGACAGACAGGTAAGCTGAAAAGGTGGGTCAGAAAAAAACCTGTCCTCCATAAAGCTCCCCACCCCTAGACTGTTTCTGTCAGTCGTCCCAGCAGTGAGAAGAGTAACTAACACGTGACCTAGAGGACCTGGCTCACCCTGAAGCTGTCTCATTGGAGGAGGGCACTTCCTTCACACAAGAAAGCTTGTTACTGGTGCAGTGAAAAGCCTGTAATTGGACCTTGGTTGTGCTGTGATTGGTAGAAATTATTAATACCACTCCTTGCCACGCCCCCTCCAGGATACAACCAGGCTGTACCTTTCACTTTCTGACCAGCAGGACACCCCCTCCTGTGCTGCCCCCTGGTGTTCTAAGAGGTCCTCCTGCGAAGTCTGGTCTGCCTTGCACTTCACCACGGGTAGGGCAGGCTGAGCGGGTAAGGGTAACCACAGAGGTGGTGTCAGGGGCAGCACCAGAATCAAGAAGCCAGCAGAGTCACAGAGAGTGACCTTCAGAGCAAAGACTGCAGGGAGCAGAGGCAGGCGACACCTCGAGACAGTGGAAGCACAGAGGAGCAGGAGAGTCAAGACAGCAGAAGGTGACAGGCGTCAGGAGCCAAAGGCCAGAGACTGCAGTTCCTAGCGGCTGGCAGAGTTCCGGGAACTGTCAAGCCCAAAGAGCTAAGGGTCCCGACATCCAAGGCCTGGGACCTGTGACAGCAGCTGCTGTAAGTGTCCAGGGTCCTGACACTCAAGGTCTGGGAGCAAGACTCCCACCCCACCAAGGCCATCCAGCCCCTTGAGGGTAGGGTCAGTGTCTGACTCGGGGTGGACACCATGGACTGGTTGCCATGAGATCTAAGAAATCACCAGCAAGCAACAGCCAGAACCTGCATGGCCTTTCCTCTACTACACCTGCTCCCCACACGACCTCAGACTTGGGGCCTTTTCAGGCTTCGAGTTCTACCCTGCCAGCCAGATGTCCATCTCACCCTGTCCCCAACTGGCATTGAGGTTGTTCACAGGGGATGTTGAACACTTGAGGCTGTGAAAATCTATTTGCTTCCTCTCCAGCCAGCAAAATCCTTGGGGCCAGCTCTAAGATGGTCTCGAGAAGCCTTCACAGGCCCAGCTTGCCCTGCACGTGCTAAGGCCTCTCGTGTGCCCAGCGCCATGGCACCTCTAGCTCCTGCATGTCTCTACGCCGCCAGTTGAGGGAAGGGGCCGCTTGTGAGTCACCTCATGGCAAATGCATGTCACTCAGTTCACAACAGGCACATGCAGGTCCCTCAGTGGGTGACTGGGGGGACGAACACTTGCCCTACATTCCTTCTTCACCCTGAAGCCTTTAATGCTTACCCTCTGCCAACATAAAGACATCATTAATATGCTCTGGCTGGTTAGTATGATATCGTGTTCCATGCTGCCTAAATGATATTGGGAACTCCACATTTGTGCTTTTCATGGGTAGTCTGGGGGATGCTCTACTGAGTTCCCTGAGAACAGAACTTGTCCCAGTGACAGAGAGGCAAAGCCCTATGGAGACTACAGGGGGAGGCATGGAGGAGACTGCAGCCAGGACATGGCTAGGTGGAGATTCCCAAGCCCCAGAGCTGAGACACAGTCCGGTGATAAGAGATTCCCAAGGGCCTGTAATCCACACTGTAGCACCTGATAGACCAGGGCTAACCTGGTGTTGCAGCTCAGTAACATCTCCCAGAACAGATAAGCTAAAGTTCTAAATCCTGGGGTGTTACCATAGCATTAGATTGGTGACAGGACCTATAATAAGGAGATTAGTATAAACGGAGGACATTATATTGGGTCCAAATCCCATCTGTGATGGTTAGTGTTAGCTGCCAACCTGGCAGATGTTAGAGTCATGTGAAGATGGGCCTCTGGGCATGTCTGGGAGGGATTATCTTAATTACATTAGTTGATATGGGAAGACCCTTCTGCAGTGGGGAGCACCCTGGGCAGGGTGTCCAGGGCTGCATAAAAGTGGAGGAAGCAAGCTGGACACTGGCCCCTACGAACTGCTCTGTTTCCCATTGTGAAGGTGACGTGACCAGCTCCCCAAGGATCCACCGTGCAGCTGTGACTTCCCTGCCATGAGGGACCCCAGACCCTCCCATGTCACCACCACAGCCACAGCAAAGGCTACGGCAGCGGGGCTTTTCCCCTGCAGCTGTTAGAGCAGACATTTAGGACAGCCTTGAACTCGTACATCACCCGCAGGCTCAGAACAAGGGTTGGGAGACTTGAAGTCACTCAGCAGTGACTTAAGTCAGTGACATCACCAAGATCAGGAAGCCAGTCTGGCTGAACGGAAGAGGGAGGCCACTGAGTCTGTGACTCAGAAAGCTAGAGTCTCCCAACAGTACTGGGTTGACACAGCAGTGCCTTAACTGCTTTCCTGAAGTATGTGGGTCCCCAGCCAGGCTGTTCCAACAGGCTCCAAAGCTCATACTGGAGGATGAGAAAGCTCCTGTGACAGAGGCAGGCTCTTCACAGAGGACTTGCTATAACCCCTACTGTGACCACCACCACCCCATCTTGCAGGAAAGGGAAGCTGGAACGTAAAGAATCTTACAGCCCCATCAAGTCACAGGCAGCATGTGGTTTTAAAAAAATGCTACCAGTTTGTACAACTGCCTCCTGTTCTCAGGAGGGGCAGCCGAGGTTCCGAGACCCAGTGATACACGCTTCACAGCCCAGTGCTCACAGCCCAGTGCTCACAGCCCAATCTGGGATGGCATCAGAGGCCCCGCCCCACCTTGCTCTTCTCCTGCTGGAACTCTATCTGGATGTTGGTTAGCTTGGCCCGCAGCTCTTCATTGGCCATCTGCACAGAGTCCGTCTCCGCCTCGGGCTTCTCACCCTTGCTGCGTCCCTTCTTAGACATGTTTCCTCTTGGGGTGAGACGCTGAGCTCCTGAGGTTCACGCCCGCCCACCAGCAAGCACAGCCGCCAGCTCTGCTGTGCCAACCAGTCGCGCAGGGCTCCGCTTGTCCTCTGGGCACACCATCACTTGCGATTCTGCAAGGGGAGAAGAGAGACCGGGTAAACACACGGTAAGCATCCCCCTAGCCTGGGCACCCCAGGACTAAACACTTGCCTCACCCTCAGAAGGCCTACCCCTCACAGGTCTGGCCTATCATTAGCTCATAGAAGCTACCTCAGAATCACCTGGAAGACATTCTGGGCAGAGTCCTTGAGGCCTGAACAGCATCTCCAACCAACTCGCAAACGATGCCCCCAGAGGGCCACACTGTGTAGCCTTGCTCCAGTCCTGGCCTCTTGAGAGTGCAGGACCTCACCTGCGCATCTGTGAACCAAAGCATGCAAACCTCCATGCAGCACATGGGTGCTATTTCCAAAGGCATCCCAGGGTCTCACCCCAGAGCCTGAAGCACCCGGCAGAGGACGAGAGGCAGGAGGCAATGTGCACTGCACCCCCACAGGCTGGGAACTCTGGAGCAAGGGCAGCACCACACTTTGAGATGGAGGGCTCAGCCTCATAGTTAATCGTCCCTCCTATACAGAGTCAATTCTGTCATCCTTGTTACAGGTGAGGAAACTGAGGCACACGCCAGCCAAGTGCTAGGTAACACAGTTAGTTCATAACAGGAATTGGTACTGACCTGATCATCCTGCTATGTCCAAAAGCAGCATAGGACAAGCAAGTGAGGTCTCTGAATGGGCAGACTCTGGGACATCGGGCCTCGCCACCAAGGGCCCAGTCCAACCACCCCCACACTGCTGTCCTCAAAACAAGAGATGCTCCAGTCAGGGCAAGACCATTACCTGCCACCTGGACACATTACTGAAGTGATGCCCAATGGAAATGGGGATGATATGTTAGAGGGAAGGAAGGAAGGAAGGAAGGAAGGAAGGAAGGAAGGAAGGAAGGAAGGAAGGAAGGAAGGAAGGAAGGAAGGAAGGAAGGAAGGAAGGAAGGAAGGAAGGAAGATGTAGGGAGAAATGAATGAAATTTATAGTTTCTGATCCAACCCATAAGAAACTTGGAGTCCAGAGACAGATAAACAAAATAAAAATAAGAAAATTTCTTAGATCCATCAGAGAACTGAGGTCCTAGGGCAAAGTGATGCCCCACAGAGAGCCCGAAGCAGAGACCAGCTTCCTGAGAACCAGGTCCAGTCCCTTCTATATCAGCCCAGCCCCCAACAAAACAATGTAAGGTATACTAAAGGGAAGACATCAGGGTTAGACCCAGACGGAGACTTTAAAGTGATTCTGAATAACATGCAAAGGGCCTCGGAAGAAAAAGGAGCAGACAGCATGTAAGAACAGATGGTCTGTAAGGAAAGATGAAAAATTCAGGAAAGGAAAAAGAGATGTCCAAAAGAGGAAAAAAAAAAAAAAAACACCACAGGGGAGCTGAAACAAGTCTTCCACGTGCTCTTGCAGGACTGCGCAGAGCTAAAGAACCCGTGCGCTCACAGGTGCACCAGCAGTGCATCCCAGACTGAAGAGAGTCTGTGAGCCACAGATATTAACACAGTATGTCCAAACTGAGAAGCAATGCAAAAAAGAACCAGACGGTCCAAGGACCGAGGGGCAGTCTCAACTGCAGAACACCGAGGTGTGTTAGCTGGGTTAACAGCTGTGACCAAACACACCAAAAGCAACCAAAAGGAACAAAGGGTTAATTTCAGCTTGGAGTTCTACATCACACTCCATCGCTGAAGGAAGTCAGGGCAGGAACTCAAACAGGGCCAGCCCCTGGAGGCAGGAGCTGCGGGAGCTGATGCAGAGCCCGGGGAGGAGCGCTTGCTTACTGGCTTGTCATGGGTCAGTCTGGTGGGGACACTGTCTCAAGTGTGGTTCCCTCTTCTGCAAGGACTCTAGCTTGCTGAGTCACGTTGACATAAACCTGGCCAACACACAGGGGGATGGAAGGACAAGAGGAAGACCACAGGACTATTTGAAGTCATGGGTAGTCTTCCACAAACGAATAGCAGACCCCAAACCGCAGATCCACAAACTGAATTTGTACTTGAGTATATCGTATGCAAGCTGCAGATGATCAAAGATGAAAGGGGAAAAAAAAAATCCTGAAACAAGACCAGGAGGGAAATACCTTGGCTACAGAGAAACAAGGATAAGAATTCAGCAGACGTCTCTGCAAAAATGACACGAGAGAGAACGGAGCAAACTAGTGTTTAGAGAGGAGAGTCAACCTGCAATTCAGTCACCTATGAAATGACACCTCAGAGACCGAAGACCAAGGAATCAATCATACCCTTCAGACTTCCCCTTTTTAGGTGGTTAATGAGAGAAATGCTTCAGAGAGAGGCACAATGACCTGAAGGTCAATAATTCACTCTAGCTGGACAAGCAGTGCACGCCTTTAACTCCAGCACTCGGGAGGCAGAGGCAGGTGGATCACTCTGAGTTTCAGGCCAGTGTGGGCTATGCAGGTATTCCAGACCAGCCTTCATGGTGAGACTACATGGTCTACAAAACCAAAAAAAAAAAAAAAAGAGCTCAGACTAAACAGGAGAATGAACAAAGGAAAAACATAAAATATTTTATAACTATGATCTATATAAAAAAGGAAAGCGCTCTAGAGGGGATAAGTAAACACAATAAAAACTTGCGCTTTCTATTCTTAACTGATCTGACAGATGCCAGTTTGCTGGAGCCGAAAGAAGAGTGTGCTGGCTGTGTGCAGCTCAGGGACAGGCTGCTGGGGTCCGGGGGCCAGGGGGTGGGGGGAGTGTTCAGAGGAAGCCAGACTCCACAGCATACTATGGGGCAGTGATTCTCAACACCCCTAGTGCTGTGACCCTTTAATACAGTTCTTCATATTGTGGTGACCCCCAACCACAAAATTATTTTTGTTGCTACTTCATAACTGTAATTTTGCTGCTGTCATGAATCATCACGTAAATATATGTGTTTTCTAATGGTTTTAGGCGACCCCTGTAAAAGGGTCATTCCCTCAAAGGGGTCGCAACCCACAGGTTGAGCATCTCTGCTACAGACTAAGCGGACCCCACGCCGATACTATAGTTCATCCCAACTGAGTTAGACAACTTAAAAATGTATGTTGCAAACTCCATGGGGCCCCTGGTCTTAAGAGAGGAACAAACGGAGCTCCTCCTAGAGAAAATGGAGACATTGACACCAGCTCTAACTCAACCCCCCCACCCCCCACCCCTGGACACAGCGGGACACAGCGGCTTCAACAGCAGGCCGCTGCCCCATGCTGGGGTCCTGTAACTGCATGCGAGGGCCAGGGGAAAACTGGCAACAATAATGCCTGAATGCATAAGGCCTAAGACTCGATTCAAGATCAAACCGTAATCCCACGGCATCACTGCAGCCTTGACTCTGAACACACAGCACCCACGCTTTGCCCCTGAGGCCGCAGGGAGCACCCGGCTTCATCTCATGGCTGCTGCCTTTTCTGCTCTTCCTGAAGCCGAACAGTTTCCATAAGGAAACAAAAGCTTTTCAAATGTTCCTACCTTCAGTGTTCAGCATGTGACTATCCAAGTAGTGTGTCTTTGGATTGTGTGGTGCTAGAATGCTGGATTTTTAAAAATGCTACCTGCGGCCCCCAGGATGGCTGAGTGGGTAAGGGCGCTTGCTGAGTTCAGTCTCCGGGACCCACACAGTGAAAGGCAAGAAGTGGGTCCTGCGAGTGGTCCTCTGACTCCCACGCATGTAAATGCACACACAATAAATAAATAAACATAATAAATATTTCTTAATGGCCATTTGTGTTGCTAACATATTTCATAAAGAATCACTCGCTGAATTTTTGACTCATGATTAAGATAAACTTAACAACTTCTGAAATGGCCTAAGCATGCTTTTGTTATCTGGCATAATAAATATTCATGCAAAGTAGTATTTGAAGCTTTGAGGATTATGAAATTAAAATATTAGTCAGCTCTGAAATGTATTAGAGGTGTCCTACTCCGTCTCTCAGTATATTCAGCTGGTATTTAATTCTTTACGTAAAAATAAAAAGCCCAGCTTTCTCACTAATATGTAAATTTATTTTAATCTTTAATGCCAAAATTATATCAACATAAAAGAGTTGTTTTAAAGTAAATTTCTTATGACTTCTCAGGAAACATTTGATTTGTGTGCTTGCTCTGTATACTTTTAAACCTGGGGTCATGTGAAAATTACTCCAGCAAAAAAGGATCTCAAGGGGAAAAAGCTCTAGATGCACCCACAAAAACAGAAACTGCCAGAGCAGATCCAAAAAAAGGCCCAACCATTTGTTGTCCACAAGAAAGCACTGGATTTTAAAACTCTCGTGCACAAAGCCAGCCAATACACTCACTGTTGACTGGGGATGCACCTGAATAAAAGCCATGACGTCAAAGCCCTGCTAGCAGGTTAGGACACTGGACAGATGTCACTCACCTGAATATCCATGGGCAGGTCCCCCTCCCACTCACAGCCCTCATCAGCATCTCCCTGATCATACGGGTGGTGATGATAGCCAGCAAGCTCTCTGTAAGGCTCAAACAACTGATGCTAACCATAGCTGTTCCGTTCCCATATGAAAGGAAGCACTCTACATCATACTCTAAAGGAAGAGGGAGGGAGGGAGGGAGGGAGGGAGGGAGGGAGGGAGGGAGGGAGGGAGGGAGGGAGGGAGGGAGGGAGGGCCATAAAGGAATGTGGTCAAGGCTGAGCCTAGTTGTTTGAAAGCAAATTACAGACCTGTCATGAATCAACTCCTCCTGCATGGAGGACAGAGTCCCTAACTCCCTGAAGCTTTCCTCCTTCCATAGGTTCACTTTCCAGACATGAGGTTGGTGCCCAACAGTGGGTGATGCACCCTGGGGCAGGGGAGTCTCTGTTGATTTTTCAAGCAGAGCAGCCGCTTCTAGGGCCAGCGCTGCCAGCCTTCTTGTGCGCTCTTGCCTGCAGAAGGTGTTCCCCATGGTAAGCCTCGTAAATCCCCAACATGGTTCCCTACACTTCTTAGATTCCCTTGCAGAAGTGGGTCATGAGACCGCACTTGGACCAACGATGTGTGAGCAGTTGTGCCCGGAGCCCTTATGGACTGAGGGGCTTAAAGCCTTTGACTACTCCCCCAGGCTAGCGAAACCTTAAACCATTTGTTGGGGTGGTGACAGAGCCACAGGGGCGTCTGGGCCCCTGAATCCCCTAGGCAGGCCCAGCCAGCCTGTATATAGTATATCCTATACTAGAGCATCTCTGAACCTGAACTGTCCTCTCAAGCTTCCATCGCTGGCACAGCTTGGCTTTGCCATACCTGGCAAATGCTCCCCCTGGACTGCCTTCCTTCTCCTTACCACCTACTCACCTTCAAAATTCAATTCGGATGTCACCTGCTTAGTACACATTCACCAGTGCCACCCCCACCCTATGCAGCTCCTGTTTTCCTTCCCACAGCCCTGATCTGCTCACACTGTTGGTACCAACCTTTCTCTACCACTAGACAAGATGCTCTGGGGCAGCCAGGATCCTGCTGCCTCGACCTCCCAAAGTCTGGCGCCTGTGAAATACATGCACTTCTGGCAATGACTTCCTTCATGAACACACTACGGCCGGAGCACAGGCCCTAGGCGGATAGACCTGTGTCTGGACTTCGGATGGCCACACCATATCACTCAACCTTCTGTATTATGAAGCCCTGGTGTAGGAGCTAGACTGAGCACCCTGTCAGGCTCGTCTGTTGCAGAGAGAATCCCCAGGACCTCAGGATGAGAGGACATCAAGAGGAGCTTTACAGAGGATACATGGGTCAGGAGGGAGGCCTACTGTCTTCTTAAGAACAGGAGATCAGAGCTCTGATACTCAGAGAAAGGACTCGGGGAGGACACAGGGCAGATGCCATCTGCATGCCAAGGGTCACACCCAAGTCATACTGTGAGAGCACAACCCACAGACACCCGATCTCAAACCTCTCATCTCCAGAGCGGTGGGAGACGTCCTGCTGCTGAGACCCCAGCCTAGAATCTTCATCCTCACAGATAACACAGTGGAATGTTAGCAGAGTAGTCCCGGCCCAGGGCTGGCCTTGCCCACGCCTAGCTTTAACAAAAACCTTCTACATAGTGTTCCACAGAGCAAGACGACCTAGTCTCCACAGGCCACTGATCAGACATCCCCACCCCAGGGAAGGTGTGGACAAGCAAAGGTTCTGAGACCAAGCCAGCCTGGACGTGACATCATTACCACCACCACCACTACCCACACAGAAGCTAGTCCAGCTCTGTCTGGGGGTGCCACTGCCCACCCTGCAGGGTGGCTGGTTACCACAGAAGCACAGAAGTCCCTGCTGACTATTCCGGACCGTCACCTAACACCTTGGCATACTGGCATCGTGGGGAGCTAAGAAATGGTGAAAGGGGCAAAGAAGCTGGGAGGGAACTGCTGGTCCCTTCAGTGCCCGCAGAGGTGTTCTGGTGGACAGCTTGGTGCACACCCTGGCAACCTGTGGTCTAGCCTGTGCTCACAGTCAGTTTGGAAACACCCCCTTTCAGCACTGCAGTCATGGTGTCTTCCTCTGGAAGCGGAGGCCAGTGAAGGAAGCCACGTGAGGGGCCTGTGCTAATATGCTCAGGATCAGCAAAGGGTCGCCCATTCAGCCCTCTCTGGGTCTAGTTCAGGCTCCTTCCAATGGGTGTGGACTGAGGTCGCTGCTGGGACAGGGGTCGCCCTGCGAGGGCGGCAGTGGAATACAATATGAGAACCTCTTTGTGGACCCTCCCCGCTGCTGTGGGAGGGGTGCAGAGATGATTTTTAATCTGCTCATCATCTATATTCGCCAAGGCATTCTCCATAATGAAATGATAACATTTTACATAGAAATGGATTAAACTGGAAGAATGGTATCCCCACCACATCCTGTTTGCACACACAAAAGACACAAACAATTACAATCAAAACAATTGCCCGCCAGGAGCCACAAGCACCTGCTGAAGTACACTGGTTTTCAGCACCGCTTTGCTATAATACGTCGAGGCATGAGGCTCAGGCTTTGGGTCTCAAGCCCCTGACTTTAACTTCTCTCGGCTCTTTGGTCTTAGCCTGCGGCTTTGAACTTGGGATCCTCCTGCCTCAGCCTCCCAAGTATCGTGAGATTATAGGCCTGTTCCACCAAGCCTAGCATGGAGTCAGCGGAAACTGAGGAAGACGTCAGTCACAATGGCAGCCAAGGTCAGCTCAGGGCAAACACAGCACATCAGACCTGCTGGTCCTGGAAGCAGAAAGGGCTGCAGAGCTGATGTAAACTGGTTGTGCAGAGCCCAGCGTCGCCCGCTGCTTCTTCCCAGTTGAGGTGAAATGGCCACACCACAGAGGCAGGTTATGTGACATATTTCACACTCCTAACACCCAGACACCAGGAGAAGCCAGGTCTCAGTGGGGGGGGGGGGGGGCTGGGTTGGTGGATTCCATCAGGGCTTAAAGAAGAGCCAATAGCAAACTCTTCCCAAAAGTAGAGGAAGGGCCATTTCCCCATCACCCTACGACACCAGGACTACAGTGGCCACCAAAGACCTCACCATGGAAGAAACAGAAGACTAGCACACAGGACCATGCAATAAACAAAAGCAAACACCTCAGCTCCCAGGTCCTCGCATGGTCTGCCTAGCACATCCCCAGCCCAGAAGGATTGTTCTCAGAAGGAGGGTTGTCCCCCTACAGATCACAGATCTCCTCCCCAAAAACTCCGTCAATCTACCCTGTGTCTCTCTCTCTGAGATGCCACACTGGCCAAATGCAACTGGAGTCACCAATAGTGCTTGTCTCACACAGTCCGTCAGTCAATCACTCAGCCAGGACTGACTGAGCCCACGCATGTGCCAGATGCTGTTCCTAGAATGAGAAACACAAGACAGACAGAAACCCCTGCCTGCCTCAAGTTCACACTCTCTGACCTCTCCTTCCTTACCTTAGCTGTCTGCTCTTGAAACCTGCCAGTGTCTGGCACTCAGCAGATTCAGGGACAGCATGACATAGGGAGACCTCCACTTAGGACGGCTGGGGGCTAGGCAATGTGCACTATGGGAACTCTGAAATTCCATGACAAAGGCCAAGGGTGGGGGGGTACGGGGACTCCTCAGCTCAGAGCCACAATCCCCAGAGAATAAACGCCCTTTTCACACTTGGCGTATGTCTAAGCCTCACTCCTAGCTGCTCCCTGGCAGTGGCACATCCTGCTCACACCGCACTAACCCAGTAGAAAATCTTCCACAGAGATTGTCCTTGGGTCACCAACCCCCGCACCTAGCCTCCACATGAGCTTCTACCTGTAATCAAGGTAGGATCCATGTATACAACTATGCGTGCCTTTCCCCCAGCTTGAGTTACTAAACTGTCCTTGACTGTAGGTCTAGGAACAATTTTATGATTGCAACCCAGCCTTGCAGATGAGTGGGTCCCTGTGGGAGCCCACAAAGATTCCAGCTTGTGCTTTGTTTCCATTTTGACTCAAGGTCAGAGAGTTAAAGTGTATGTTGCTCCCCGAGGCTGCATAATAGGATGTTTTGGCCAAAGGCATGGTTACCAGGTGTTTAGAGAACTAAGAAAGGTCTACACTTGTTTGTACTTTGATCTTGAAACCGGGAGGTCTCTTGCTTCTCCACTTGCTAATATATAAAAAGCCCATTAGGAATAAACACCAGGCAACTGGGTATTGACCCAGGGCCCTCCCGAAGCTATCCTATGTCTCTATCTTTTTCTTCATCTACCTCTATATTTATTCCTGTCTAACATTTCTCAGTTCCTCACTCTCCACTTCAAGGACTGTTCAACAGGTCAGAGTTGGACCCTGACAGGTCTCTATACCAGGCCTTTTATTTCCAGCTGGTATAAGATATGCAACAGCCCAATAATCACTTTTCTTCTAAGCCTCGTCAGCCTCAAGAGTTTACCACATGGCCTGACTGACTCCAGCAAACTCCGAGCTGAATACGAAGCTTCCATGTGATGATCTGGTGGCTTCCGTGCACCTTTCTCAGACCGAGCACAGGGTGACTGCATCGCCCCGGCATGTGGCCCAGAGGCCAGCTGACTTCCAGCCCCTGATGCTGGCTCCTGCCCAGCAGACCTTCCTGTGCAGGGAGGTGGCATTTTGCATCTGCTTCTCCTAAGCAAATGAGGATGTCAGGCTCTTGTTTTGGGCTGCAGGAAACACACATCAGCACGGCTTTTCTACACAGCCCATAGTTTCACACACACACACACAACCCCAAGGCTTTCTGTGAGCAAGTCACCAAGGAATAGTCTGCTGCTTGAGGATCAGAAGCCAATGTCTTTTTTTTTTTTAACTAGTTAGACTCACCAGCATCTCCTGGGAAAGAGGGCAGAGGAAGGCACAGTGAGGATGCAAAACTCCCCACCCTGAGGCCTGTGGGTCTTGCTTCCTGCTGTCCCTCACACTGTCACATGTGTCCTATATTTCACCTGCAAACTGTACCGTGGCCATTCCCAGGCCTGGTATTGTGTAGAATTTTAAACATTCCATCCTGAAGAGACACACTCCTTAAGGCTCAGGAAAGAAACAATTCAGAAGCGTCAGGAAGCGCCTGAATATACCAGCTACATAAGACCCCTCCCCCTTCAAGGTTATGTAAGCCATAAGGCCTACTGAGGAGACTGAGGCAGGTGCAGCTCGCTGGAAGAGATGCTCTCCAACCTGTCAAGCGCCTGCAGGTGTCCCCGAGCTGTCACCCATGCTGGAGTGGGCTTTGGTGACACAGTCATCTTTGAGTCATTCCCGCCCCTGTAAGTAACCCCAGTAAAACTCATGGTTCACCAAGCTGGGCTTCAGTGGTACCTGAACTCAGATCTCTTGTCAGTTTCCATATTCCCACCACGATTCCTCTCCCTGTGTCACCTGCACTCAAGTCCTCCCAAGCCAGGTTCACACGCATTCCTTCTCAGAGTACACCACCAAGTCCATGCAGCACCGCCCCGTGCCAAGCCGTGAGGATGAAAGGTGAACGAGACAGGTGGAGGTGCCCACAGCTGCTTCACTAAAGCCCTGCAGGTTCCCCTCCACCACAGAAGGCAAGCGGCCACCAAGTGCAGGCCCGTGCCACCCACACATGAGCTCAGATGTCTCCAAATGCTTTCAGGTAGACTCCAACCATCATCCCCCGCAGCCCACCTTGATAAAGAAAGAGACGCTGCCTCTAAAAGATGAATCAGGAGGGGGATTTAACTCAGTGGTAGAGTGCTTGCCTAGCAAGCGCAAGGCCCTGGGTTTGGTCCTCAGCTCTGGAAAAAAAAAGAAAAGAAAAGAAAAACCCAAATTTAAAAAAAAAAAAAAGATGAAGCGGAACTCCTGCAGAGGAAGCTAACTGCAGATCTTCGTCCCTCCCTCCTCTCCTCCAAATCCAATCCCCCAGTCTTACCCCAGCTCTGTAGAAGACAACCTGTCGCAGCCATCCCTCCCTGCCTGCCCCCATCTCAGCAGATCTCCTCCAACCTTCCTCCCCACTCATCCTGTCCTCCCAGCCCCCGACTCCAGCAGGCATTCCCTGGGCAGCCCGCAGCCAGGCTTGCCAGGGAAGAAAGTGGGCCAGCAAGGCAGGCAGGTGAGCTGAGCGTCAGTTCTTCACTCCCCCTCCTCTCCAAATCCAATCCCTCCCTCTCATCCCCAGCTCAGTAGCAGACTACCCGCGGTGACCTCTTCTCACTCTCTGCCCCTATTCCCAGGGGACTAAGCCAACCCTGGTAAAACACCCTACTTTCCTCTCTCTGTGAACTCCCTTCCCCCACTCAGTACACCCCCATTCCTAAGTGTCAGTTCTCAATACCTAGAAATATATTTTACCCAAAACCCCTCAGTGGCCATACCTAGCATGATCCCAGAAGAATCCCCTACTAACCAACATACAGTTCCCACACCCTCCTAAGAACCAGAGAGGGCAACAGAAACCAAGGACCAAAATACTCACTCAACAAAGACAGGAACAGATATCAGCTCCTAGAATTACCATCATCCCTACACATCAGCAGAAAAACACAGTCAATAACAGCCAGGACAATATGTCTCCACTAGAGCCCAGACACCCTACCACAGAAGTCCCCGACACAGCTTAAGCACAAAACAGAGACCTTAAAATAGTCATTATTAATAAGATAGAGGTCCTTAAGGAGGAAATGAATAAATCCTTTAAGGAAATCTAGGGAAACACAAACAGTGGAAGGAAATGAATAAAACAGTTCAAGACCTGAAAGTAGAAACAGAATCAACAAACAAAACCCAAACTGAGGAAACCTGTAAATGGAAAATTTAGGAACTCAGACAGGAACTTCAGAGGCAAGTTTCACCAATAGAATACAAGAGACAGAAGAGAGAATGTCAGGCACTGAAGATACAATAGACGAAATGGATACCTCAGCCAAAGAAAATGTTACATCTAAAAAAAAAAAATGGAATAAAACATCCAGGAAATCTAGGACACTATGAAAAGACCAAATCTAAGAATAATAGGAATAGAGGAAGAAAAAGAAACCCAGGTGAAAGGCCCAGAAGATATTTTCAACAAAATCACAGAAGAAAAATTTTCTAACCTAAAGAAGGAGATGCTCAAAAGGTACAAGGAGCATTTAGAACAACAAATATATTGGACCAGAAAAGAAAGTCCCCTTAGCACATAATAATCAAAACACTAAATATACAGCACAAAGAAAGAATATTAAAACCTACAAGGGAAAAAGACCAAGTAACATACAACAGCAGACCCAATAACACATGACTTCTCAATGGAGATACTAAAATCCAGAAGGACAGATGTTTCACAAACTCTAAGAGACCACAGATGCCAGCCCAGGCTACTATACTCAGCACAACTTTCAATCACAATAGATGGAGAAAATAAAATATTTCATGATAAAACCAAACTTAATCAATGTCTATCTACAAATATAAGCCTATAGAAGGTGCTAAAATGAGAACTTGAAACTAAAGAGGTCAGCCACACCCAGGAAAACACAGGAAATCAATAACCCTAGAGCAAATCAAAACACACACACACCCACACCACCACCACCACCACCACCACGACAACAAAATAGCAGAAATCAACCAACATTGCTCATTGATATCTCTCAACATCAACAGTCTCAATTCTCCAACAAAGAGGCACAAGGTAACAGAACCAATGTGAAAACAGGATCCGTCCTTCTGCTGCATCCAGGAAACACACCTCAACATCAAGGATAGGCATCACCTCAGAGTTAAGGATGGAAAAATTATTCCAAGCAAATGGACCTAAGAAGCAAGCTGGTGTAGTCATTTTAATATCTGACAAACTAGACTTTAAATCAAAACCAATCAGAAGAGATAGGCAAAGACACTACATACTCAAAGGAAAAATCCACCAAGAGGACATTGCAATTCTTAACATATATGAATGAACTAAACACAGGGGCACCCAAGTTCATAAAAGAAACACCACTCCAGCTTATACTGTCCTTCATACACTGATGTAGGAAACTCCAATACTCTACTCTCACCAAAACTAAACAGAGTATCCAGACAAAAACTAAACAGAGAAATGATGGAGTTAACTGATACTATAAACCAAATGGACCTAACATGCTCACAAAGCATTTCACCAAACACAAAAGAATGTACGAAGGTTCAGTACTTTATGAACTTTCTCCAAAATTGACAACAGACTCAGGCACAGATTAAGTCTCAAAAGATACAAGAAAATGGAAGTAAGACCCTGCATCCTCTCTGACTACCACAGATTAAAGCTTACGAACTCATGGAAACTGAACTTCTCACTGCTAAATGAAAACGGATCAAGACAGAAATTAAAGACTTTCTAGAACTGAACAAAATGAATGTACAACATACACAAACTTATGGGACATGGTAAAGGTGACTCTAAGAGGCAATTTCATACCACTAAGTGCCTACATTTAAAAAAAAAAATGGAGAGCTCTCATACTGGTAACTTAACATGCCTGAAAACTCTAAAACAAAAAGGAGAAATCAAACCCAAAAGAAGCAGGTGGCAAGAAATAATCAAACTGCAGGCCAAAATCAATAAAATAGAAACCAACAAACAAACAAAAACAATACAAAGAATCAATGAAACAGAGTTGGTTCTTTGCAAAAACCAGTAAGATTGACAAACCCTTATCCAAATAACTAAAAGATAGAGAGAGAAGATCCAAATTAACAAAATTAGAGATTAAAAATGGGATATAACCGACACTGAGGAAATCCAGAGAATCGTAAGGACATACATTAAAAACCTGTACTCCACCAAATTGGAAAACCTAAATGAAATGGGTAATTTTCACAATACATACCACTTACCAAAGTTAAATAAGATCAGATAAACAATTTAAACAGACCTATAACCCCTAGTGAAATAGAAGCAGTCACTAACGTCTAACAGCAACAACAAAAAGCCCAGAGCCAGACAGATTCAGTGCAGAATCTTACCGGACTTTCAAAGAAGAGCTAATGCCAATACGCCTCAGAAACAAACACTTCATTTCACAAGGCTACAGTTACCCTAATCCCCAAACTACACAAAGACCCAACAAAGAAACAGAATTACAGGCTAACTTCCCCTATGAACACAGATGCAAAAATTACCAATAAAATACTAGCAAATCGAATCTAAGAACAAATCAAAAATATCATCCACGATGATCACATGGGCTCCATCCATGAGATAGAGGGATGGTTCAACACACAAAAATCAGTAAATGTAATCCACCATATAAACAAACTGAGAGACAAAACCACATGGTCATCTCATTAGATGCAGAAAAGGCCTTTGATAAAATCCAACACCGCTTCATGATAAAAGTCTTGGAGAGATCAGGAACACGAGGGGCATACCTAAACATAATAAAGGTACTTTACAGAAATCCCATAGCCAACTCCAAGTTAAATGGAGACAAACTCAAAGCACTTTCACTAAAATCAGGAACAAGGTAAGGCTGTCCACTCCCTCCATATCTATTCAAAATAGTACCTGAAGTCTTAACCGGAGAATAACAGAACTGAAAGAAATTAAGGGGATACAAATTGGAAAGGAGGAATTCAAAATATCTTTTTTTTCCCCAAGACAGGGTTTCTCTGTGTAGTTTTGGTGCCTGTCTTAGATCTCGCTCAGTAGACCAGGCTGGCCTGGAACTCACAGATATCCGCCTGGCTCTGTCTCCTGAATACTGGGATTAAAGGTGTGCGCCACCACTGCCCTGCTAAGTCAAAGTATCTTTATTTGCATATAATATGATAGTATACATAAGTGACCAGAAAAATTCCACTGGAAAACTCTATCTATAGATACAAAGTTAGATACAAAGTTAACTCACAAAAATCAGTAGCCCTCATATATCAAAAGGACAGACATACTGAGAAAGAAATTAGGGAAACAACACCTTTCACAATAGCCTCGATTAACTTATAATATCTTTGGGTAACTCTAACCAGGTAAATGATAAAACTTGTGTGATTAAGAATTTTTAAGAAATTGGGCTGGAGAGATGGCTCAGAGGTTAAGAGCACTGAATGTTCTTCCAGAGGTTCTGAGTTTAATTCCCAGCAACCACATGGTGGCTCACAACCATCTGTAATGAGATCTGGTGCTCTCTTCTGGCCTGCAGTCATACATGCTGTATACATAATAAATAAATAAATCTTCAAAAAAAAAGAATTTTTAAGAAATTAAGAAAGATAAAATTAGAAGGATCTCCTATGCTCACAGATCAGTAGAATTAATATAGTAAAAATGACCATCTAACCAAAAGCAATCTACAGGTTCAATGCAATCCCCATCAAAATTCAAAGACAATTCTTCACAGATCTTGAAAGGACAATTTACAACTTCATATGGAAACATACACACACACACACACACACACACACACACACACACACACACACACACACACACAACAGAAACAAACAGACAAAAACCAGGAAAGCAAAAACAATCCTGAATAATAAAAGACCTGCTGGAGTTATCACCATTCCTGACCACAAATTATACTATAGAGATACAGTAATAAAAATAGAGTGGTATTGGCACAAAACAAACACATTGATCAATGAAATACAACTGAAGACCCAGACATAAATCTACATACCTATGGACACCTGTTTTTGTTTTTGTTTTTTTTAAAGAAACCAGAAATACACTGAAAAAAAGAAAGCATCTTCAACAAGTGTGTGAGAGGGCAAAGGTTTCTCCATCTTGTCTCAGCTAGAGCCATCTTTGCCTAAATTGAAACTGACCCCCCCCAGCCTCTGCCAGGGAAAGTCCTGTGGGAAAGCACCCCACACTGTTCTAGAAACTTGGGGTCAAAATACCCTCGATAACTGCATGTTCTTGGCTCCCATTAAACTGTTTGCTTGTTTCCCCCTGCAACTGCCAACCAGGATGTAGTTCTTCTGTGTTCTTTGTCTTTAAACTTACTCCCTGTAATATGCATTCAAGGTTGCTCTGTGAGAAGTATTTCTCCCCAGGCAGTAGCTCTGACTTAATACAGACTCTCAGTTCATACTTTGATCCTGCTGAGTGGTCTTTGGGTCTCCACCCTGCAAAAATGGAGCTGGTCAAACTGGATGGCTGAATGCAAAAGAATGCAAATAGATCCATACTTATCACCCTGCACAAAACTCAACTTTAAATGAATCAAACACCTTAACATAAAAACAGATACATTGAACCTGACTGAAGAGAAAGTGGGGAATAGCTTCGAACACGTTGGCACAGAAGACTTTCTGTTAGCATAGGCACTAGGATCAACAATTAACAAATGGGACCTCATGAAACTGAAAAGTTTCTGATTGGCAAAGGACATCGTCATTTTGACAAAGTGACAGCCCACAAAATGAGAAAGGATTTTTTTTTTTTTACCAACTACACATCCAATAAAGGGTTAATATCCAACATATACAGAGAACTCAAAAAAAAAAACAAAAACCTAGATATTAAGAAAACAAACCAACTAAAAAACTGGGTACATATATAAACAGAATTCTCGACAGAGGAACCTCAAATGGCTGAGAAACACTTTAAAAAATGTTCAACATCCTTAGCCATCAGGGAAATGCAAATCAAAACTACTTTGAGATTCCATCTTATAGCTTTCAGAATGGCTAAGATCAATCAAACAAATGACAGCTCATGCTGGCAAGGATGTAGAATAAGAGGAACATTCCTCCATTGTTGGTGGAAGTGCAAACTTGTACAGACACTATGGAAATCAGTGTAGAGGTTCCTTAGGAAGCTGGGAATCAATCTACCTCAAGATCCACCTATACCACTCCTAGGCATATACCCAAAGGACACTTCATTCTACCACGTTCATTGTTGCTCTATTCATAATAGCCAGAAACTGGAAACCACCTAGTTGTCCTTCTGCAGATGAATGGATAAAGAAAAGAGTGGTACATTTATACAAGAGAGTATTACTCAGCTGTTTTTTAAAAGTGAAATGAAATTCACAGGTAAATGGATAGAGCTAGAAAAAAAATCACCCTAAGTGAGGTAACCCAGAGTCAGAAAGAAAAATATGACACAGATTCACTTATATGTGGATATTAGCTGTTGAGTCAATGATAACCAAGCTACGATCCACAGAACCACAGATGTTAGGTATAGAGTAATGGACTGGGGGAGGGGGTAGCTAGATCTTCCTAGGAAAGGGAAATAGAATAGATAATTATGGATGGATGGATGGATGGATGGATGGATGGATGGATGGATGGGAAGAGACTGGTGAATGAGAGGACCAAGTGGGGAGAGGGAGGGTAAAGGGAGACTAGGGTAGGAATATGAGGAGAGAAAGATAAAATTGAGGGCCATTTGAGGGATAGTATAGAAACTATATAAAGTATAAGCTTCCTAAAATATATACATATATAAAAGTGATCCAAATAAAATTGCCAAATAATGGGGGATACAAGGCCCCAACTGGACATCCCTTGTCACCAAATAGAAGCTTCTGTACCAAGATAGAGTTACATATGAGTTGTTGGCCAAAGGAGTCCCAAAGCAGCAACCCAAACAACCCAGGCTGTTTCCAAGACTACAGGTTACTCTCCACAAACTGACAGCAAGACCCTATTGCTGAAGACAACACCCACACAACTCATTGAACATGGAGAACTCAAGCTGGTGTCTGCATAGAGCCTTCACCCTTACATGATAGCATCTTTGGTACAGGAAGGTACTCTGCATGTTACCAAAGGAGAAACATAAACACCAATCCAGGCACAAATCCTTTGATCTACAATGGTGTCCTGCCTGTAAGATATGCTAGGGCAATGGAGGCACAGAGCTTGTGGGGGTAACCAACCAATACCTGATTTGACTTGAAAGCCCACAGCAAGAGATGAAACCCACACCCAACACTTCTTAGGTGACCAAGAACCTATGACTAGATAGCCCAGGAATCTAGGGTAAAACTGATAGGGATTTACAATATGCCCTCATGGTTGTGCATGCCTGGCAGACCTAGACACTTCTGCCCAGCCATTTCTGGTTCAAAATAGCCATTTCTGGGTCAAAACATCTTGCATGACCAGGACCCCATGGCTTTGCATGATTGAGTAAAGCCCGCAGCACAACCATGTGATCTATGTGCATGTGTGGAATAGCCACATGGGCCCGTGTGCGTAGGCGCGGCCCAGCCTTTATAAGCTGGCGCCATATTCCCGGCTCCATCTCTTTATTCACGTGTGTTTTCACAGGCCTGTCACGTCTGTCTCTCTCTTTCCTATCTTAATAAAACTCTTGTTAGTGGATTTTGTCTGGTTTCGTGACATTTCCTCCCAGGGTAAGAGCGCCGCTAAATAACTAACAAAAACCAAACACTACTGTTCTACTAAAAGAACATAGAAATACAATGACTCCTAATGACATTCTGCTATACTCATAGATTAGTGCCTTGTTCAGCCATCATCAGAGCAACTTCCTCCTGAAGCAGATAGAGACCACAGCCAGACGGTAAACAAAGAATGAGAGATCTTGGAACATGTAGCTCTAAATGGGATGTCTCCATCAAATCCCTCCCCTTGGAGTTCAGGGAACCCAGTGGAAAAGGAGGCAGAAAGGCTGTAAGATCCAGAGGGGATGGAGGACACCAAGGAAACAAGGCCCTCTAAATCAGCAGGCTCTACGCAGATATGAATTCCCAGAGACTGAGGCAGCATGCACAGGGCCTGCATCAGATGATGTCCTAGAGCTGAAAGGAGAATTGGACACATGCCCCATCCCTAACCCAGAAGCAATCTCCAATGGATAACCACTTGCAAATGAAAATCTGGTTTTCTCCAGGTGAGTCTCACTGAAGAAACAAACTCCTCTTAAGGGCAGGCTGCATGTCCAGCAGTAGATGGCCAAAAGAAAACAAACTCTTTGGAGTTGTCTCATAACATTGTGTCAGGGCTGGATTTGTTTGTTTTTTTGTTTTTAATCTCATTTTTAATTTTCTTTTTTATGTATATATTTTTGTTTCTTTTGACTCTACAGGTCCTTTGCATAGATATTATGGCTTCCACTTTAGTATTTTTTATGGGATCCCTGGGTGTGTGAACTAGTGGGATTATGTTTATCTGTTTCTTGTGCCTTTCCTTGGGCTCTTTTCCTTCGGTTTGTTTTGTCCTATTGTGATGTGTTAGTTTTTGTTTTATCGTATTATATTATATCACATTGTATTATATTATATTCCCTTAGGATCCTGTTTTTTTTCTCATTAGAAAATAATGACAGAAAGGAGGCGAATATGGATGGGAAGGGAGGTGGGAAGGAACTGGGAAGAGTAGAGGGAAGAAGGGAAACCATAATCAGGATATATTATGAGAGAAAAAAATCTATTTTCAATAAAAGGGGGGAAGAAATGAAGTAGGCTGCCCATGTTCAGGGGCTGGAATATGGTGCTGGCCCCCAGGGTGGTCTATGCAAGGCCCTCCGTTGTTCTCGTTGTTCTCTAGTGAACTTCCCTCAGGCGGCATCAGCAAAGGCCCCACCTTTGCATCCCCAAGGCCCCGCCCAGGGCTGACGCAGCAGCTCCATGGCCTGTCTGCTGAACAGAGCAGTTTCCTCCTCCAGGAATAGATGCCCACCTCCAAAGCCGTGGCTGCTGCACTCAGCCAGCCGATCTTGATGAATAGACCCCAAGTCAGGGGGACCTGTCTCAGTGTCTACCTGGCTTCCTCCTGAAACCCACTGGCCAGGAAAATCGCTCTGATGCCATCAGCAGGATGTAAAAATCATTAAAAGGCACCTCTGAGAAGGCAGTTCTGCAAATCCATCTCCCTGGATACCTCTGAGAAAAGACAGCGTGTGCTGCACAGCCATGCCATGGCCACCTCCACAGCAGCCACGCAGTACTGATGTCTCCACAGCAAGGTCCCCAGATCCACACCAAAGCAGTCCTCCTTAGTAGGCTCAGATCTCTCTCTGTCTCTGTCTCTGTCTCTCTGTCTCTGTCTCTCTCTCTCTCTCTCTCTCTCTCTGTGTGTGTGTGTGTCTCTCTCTCTGTCTCTGTCTCTCTGTGTCTCTCTGTCTCTGTCTCTCTGTGTCTCTCTGTCTCTCTGTCTCTGTCTCTCTCTGTCTCTCTGTCTCTCTCTGTCTCTCTCTCTCACACACACACACACACACACACACAGAGGCACACGGCCCCTGGTGGCCCTCGATCAACCAGCATGAAAAGGCTGAGACTATATAAAGTGGGTCTTGTCCCAGAAGCCTCTATTCCAGCCTGCCACTCTTACCCCCTCTACAGCGACAGTCCAGGTGTTCTAGCCTGGGAGTCAACAACCTCCATCATCTAACCCCCAAGCTCAACAATTTTTCCCAGCTGTGACATGTCCACACCAGACCACACACAAGTAGTGACACCAGCAAGTATGTATCACCTCCCTCGTGCTATACGCTGTCACTGTCCTGTTACTTACAGGAAACAGAGGCTCAGCGAGTTCATGTGACCTTCTCAAGATCATAAGTCTTCCATGACAAGACTAAGATCACACACTGCCTTCCTTATTGACCAGAGACCTCGGCCTGCATCCTCTAGGACCATGGTGCCAATGTGGGCCTCCAGCCCTGCCCAGGTGACCTCCCCTTAAATACCCACTGCTCACAGTTCACCAGACCCAGCACCCTCAGCCTAGCCAGTGAGCTTCAACATCACCTCCTCTGGATGCCCGCTCGGGGGGCTTCACACCCCTACCTGGTCGTTCTCAGACCTCATGCCAGCCTGAGCCTTACAGCTTTCCCGGCTGGGGCTACCTGTCACTCACATTCCAAGTGCTCTGAAGGCTGCACACAAAAGGGACAGAAGCTGGACAGCAATGTGAAGTGTTCAGGGCAAGACCTCTGTCTAGACCTCAACTTCCCCATCTGCAAAATGGGATTAAACAGTCACACCTAGACCACAGTGCTGTTTCGAGAATAATCGAGAGACTACAGGCAAGCACAGTTGAGACCATGCAGGCCCAAGGTGCCGTCCCCAACCACCCACAGCTGCTGCTGTCGCTGCCATTACCACAACCACCGGAGCCTCCCTCTCCCTGTCACCCTTCTCCACCACACACTCCTTCTGTTATGACCAGTCCTGTGTCTCCCTCAGGCTGACCTTGAAACCTGAGACTTCTAGAATGGTGAGCCAACAGGCATCTTTCTTCAATGAGCCAGGTACTTTACCACAGCGACAAAAAGGCACTTACTTTTGTGTGTGTGGTGCTGGAGACAGAGGATGGGTGTTGTGTGTGTTGGGTAAGTACTCTACCACTGGCCCATGCTCCAACCCAGCATTCACTTTGTGTGTGTATGTGTGTGTGTGTGTATGTACATGTTTATGCAGGTGCACACATACACATGTGTACACGGAGGCCAGAGGTCAGTGGTGTCTTCTGTATGTATGCATGTTTGTGTAGGTGCACATATACATACGTGTGCACATGGAAATCAGAGGTCAGTGGTGTCTTCTATCACTCTCCACTCTGTTTTTTGAACCAGGATCTCTCCCTGAAGATGGAGTTCACTGATTGGCTACTGGCTGAGTCCCAGGGATCCTCCCACCTCTGCCTCCTCAGCCCTGGGATAACAGGCCCATCACCACGCGTGGCTCTTTACGTGAGTTCAGGGATTCCAAACTCAGGACCTCACGCTTGCATGCAAGGGCTTTCCTGACTGAGCTATCTCACTTTTTGTGATGATGCCCTGGCATTTACTTTTTAAGATCAGTCTTCCTGAAGTGTCACTCACAGTGTTAGAGTACAGCTCAGAGTCTGACAGTAGACAGAGTACTTGGGCAACCCTAAAACATTTCTGTGCCCCTCTGTACAATGCATCTCACTTTGCCTAAGTTTTAAGATTCTTCACTTTTAAAACACATATGCACACGTGCTCACACACACATATGCACGAACATGCCAGCAAGATGGTTTGGCAGTACAAGTGTTTGCTGCCAAGCCCAATGGCTCAAATTCAATCCCTGGACCCCACGTGGTTGACAGGGAACCCATTCTCAAAAGTCCTCTAACCTCCACACATGCGGTGTGTGGTGCACATGCACACACACAAAATTAATAAGATAAAATGAAGTAAAGCCTAAAAATTAAACGTGTGTGTGTGTGTGTGTGTGTGTGTGTGTGTGTGTGTGTGTGTGTACATTAATCCAGGCTATTTCAAGCAACATTTCATGAGTTCACAGGCTGCTTACATTCCTCCTAGAACACACGACATACTAAAATGAAACTTAACATCAAGTGACTTCAGGTCACTTGAGCCCAAAAATTTAATGAACCCACTGAAGCAGTCAGTCTCACTAGAAAGCGCTCAAGGGTAGCAATGTCCCTCCCCAGTGCGAGCTCTCCAAGTCTGGAATCCATACTTGCATGCACAGAGTCTAACCCGGGGCTTGTACACAGCATATGATACGAAGCCACGGAGTGCCAGGCCCATCTTGGTAGCCCACCCAAACTGCGTCTGGTCCCACAGCCGGGCTGCCGGGGTGAGAAGGCGCAGACATGTGCTCTGGGGAAGTGGGAGGATCTGCATTCCAGCTCGGGCTCAGGGAGCAGAAGGCACGGAGTGAAGCAGGGGGTGGTGGACGCAGAGATGACCAGCACATCCACAGCTGTGCAGAGTGGCTAATCCGCCTGCATTTAACTTGCTGCATCATGTTAATAATTTAGTCACCGCACATCAAAACTGCTTCACAGAAACCCACTAGGGTGTCAGTCTGCATTCAGAAGGGAGGGGGGCTTCCTATGGAGGCAACAGACGGATCCCCTTCCAGGCCCTCACTTCACAAGCCAAATAACTGAAAGGAAGCCTTCTGTGCCCTGAGCAATTAGGCAAGGAGTCTGTCAGATGTCTGCAGTCTGCAAATGAGCTGGGGGGAGGGGTACGTTTCCGTCTAGAGAGAAGGAATAGTGTAGATTCTCAGAAACTTGATCAGCCTCCCAAGATCTCTAGTGCACTTGCTCCACTGCACACCGGAGTCACACCCAGCCCTGCAGCCTGCCTCCTGGAGCCTCTCTGTCTAACATCAATTTCCTTATTCTCCACCCTCCTGGCAAGGCCTCAACCCAGCCAGAATGAACCTTGGACACTGCCCTGTACATGCAACCATGCCTTTGTATATCCTGGCTCCTTCTTCCTGTTCCAGGTAAGAAACTCCTATTCACTCTTCAAAGGCCCACCTTTCACAGCTCCACAAAATCAACCAGCATGGACCACATAGGCAGGAGAGAAGAGAGGACCAGCTGGGTCAGAACTGGGTTCTCAGCAACCTACCTTTCCTGTCTAGTATGTAAAGGAATCTGCGGTCCACCTCAGGTGCAGGAAGAAAAGCCGTCGGATGTGAACACACACCCCGCCAGCATGTGACAGGGATGTATCTGGGGACAGTGTCAGGGAGGCAGGCTGACACTAGATCAGGAACAATGAAGTCAGATTGTCTAACATCAAAAGCACACAGACGTGCAGCTGCTCCTGTCCAGAGCGTCCCTCCACGGTGACTCCAGCCCACAAAGAAGAGACACGCCCCTCCACGGTGACCCCAGCCCACAAAGAGGAGACACAGCCATCCCTGGAGAGAAAGCAAACCAGTTCAGGTCTGCTAGCCACCGACTAAACACACTGGAGAATGCCTGTAGAACATGAGGCCATTAAACTGGAGCTCTGTTGCTCAGATTCTGATCTGTCATCCTGCCTCTTGGATGCCTGATATGCTTATTATGATGCAGCTGCTGGGTCTCCTTTCCTGTTGCTGTGATAAAAACACCCTGATAGAAATATCTCAGGGGAGAAAGGGTTTCTTCGGCTCACAGTTCCAGGTTACAGTCCATCGCTGTGGAGAAGTCAAGCTGGCAGGAACCTGAAGCAAATGGACACATCCAGTCAACAGCAGGCAATGGATGCATGCTATGCTACACTCTTACACAGCTCAGAATCCTCTATCTAGGGAATGGTGCCACTCACAGTGGATGTATCCTCCCACTTCGCTTAACATAATCAAGGCAATCTCCCGTAGACATGCCCACAGACCAACCTAACTCGGCAATCCCTCATTAACACTCTTCCTATATCGAGTTTAGAATTAAAATTAACTCTCTCAGGTCTTGCTCCAGAGGGAAGGAATGGGCGCATCTGGAAGCAGGGCTTGGCTGCCTGAATTTCTGTTTTGTTGCTGTGCCTATACTGCTGGGAATTTCTGTGGTGCTAGGGCAGTGGTTCTCAACCTTCCTAATGCTGTATGCGACCCTTTAATATAGTTCCTCATGTTGTGGTGACCCCCAACCATAAAATTATTTTCATTGCTACCTCATAACTGTAATATTGCTCCTGTTCTGAATCATAATGCAAATATCTGTGTCTTCTAATGGTCTTAGGCGACCCTTGTGAAAGGATTGTTCAACCCCCAAAGGGGTCTCAACCCACAAATTGAAGACTGGTCTGCCAGGGGTTAAACCAGGACTTAGCGCATGCTATGCAACTGCTCTGCCTCTAATCCACACTCCAACCTCACAACCTGCATTTCCACATGTTGGTTTTCCTGCACAGGAACATCATAGATTGTTGCTGGGAAGTGGACGTTGACCGCCAGGTTGGGTCCACTCTGTAAGTAGCACTAACCATGACAAGGTTTCCGGTGCTGGGCACATGGGTGCTTAAGAAGAACTCCGTGTCTGAGTGCACCCATCAAGCCACAAACTGACAGGATCTGCTGACATTCCATGTGCCCAACATGAGGCCAGGCAGGCAGAAAGTCTGCTGTTTCTGTTGCTATAGTAAACACCATGACCAAAAGCAGCTTGGGGAAGGACGGGTTTATTTGGCTTACATGTCCCAATTACAGTCCATCATGAAGGAAAGCCCAGGCAGGAATCTGGAACCAGGAACAGAAGCAGAGGCCATGGAGGAACACTGCTTCTTTGCTTGTTCTCCATAGCTTCCTCAGCCTGCTTTCTTATACAACCCAGGACCCCCCCACCCATGGATGGCATCACCCACAGTGAGCTGGGCCCTCCCACATCCATTATTAAGAAGCTCCCACAGGCCAATCTGATAGAGGCAATTCCTCATATGAAGTTGTCTCTTCCCAAACATGACTAGGTGTATGTCAAGTTGGCAAACACTAACAGACACACCTGACCTCAGAAGTGATTGGACAAACAAGCACGTGCATGCCATGTGTGTCCCACCATGCCATCTTTCCCTGTGTAACACCTCTGCAATCCAGTGCGCTGTCACCCTGTCCCGGGCAGCAGCATCTCCTCTTACTATTGGCCCGAAAATGCTGGTGCCCACCCACCGACAGCATCTCTGATGTAATGAGCTAACAGAGTTGAGAATTCACATGAAGCTGTGATCCCAATGCCTGCGCAGCTAACAGACGGCTGCACACTCCCTCCTCACATCTGCACTTTCAAACCTGACACCACCTCTGGCCTTCCAGTCGCCACCCAGCTCGTCCTGGGGATGCAGGGAGCAGCTGCTGAGATGGCAATCGCATATCTGAAGCAAACCCAAGTCTCACCCCTGCCTTCCTCTGCAGCTTCCAACTGCAGCAACTTCTAGGAGCTCTGCACCCTCTCCTTCCTTGAAGGCCAAAGTCCTTCTGAGCTCCACCCCAGGCCTATTCTCCAGTGCCTGGCTTTGGGGAGCCACAACTGTCATATCAGCTTTTACCTGCAATACCTGCTGGTCCTGCTGTGACCGTCCAGTAGCCCACACTCTTGGCCAGTGACTAAAACTCCCTTATCTTCCATTAGTTCCATAGCAGTAAGAGCCAAATGCTCCCTGAGATGGAGTGGAAGGAAGGCTAGGCAAGGAATCAGGCTCCCCACCCATGGTCAGAGCTTGATGCAAAGAACGGGAAAGCCGGGAACAGAGCAGAGATAACACTGGACCATAGGCTGTCTGCCTATATACATCCTTTAAGGAAGGCTTCCTGGGGTTCAGGCTTCACCACACAGGGTGAAGGCTGACCTCTGGGGGTAGACTTTCAACTTCACAAAACCCAGTATCACCTTGAAGACAAATCTCTGGGCATGTCTGTGAGGGGGGTTCTAGACTGAGTTAGGGAAGACCCACGTGGGCAGCACCATTCCATGGGTTTGGGGTTCTGGACTGAACTAAAAAGAAAGAGTAAGCTGAGCAGAAACACTCTTCCTGCTTCCGGACCACAAATGAGGCAGGACCAGTGGCTTCAGGCTCCTGCCTCCATAACTTCCCTGCCATGGTGGGCGGGACCCTCAAACTCCGAGCTGGAGTCAACACTTCCTTCCACAGCAATGAAGGAAGGGGCTGTGGAAAAGAGAATATGCTTAGAAGGTGCAAGGCTCCCATCAAAGGCAAAGAAAGACAAGAGAAACTGGGGTGACGCTGAGGAAGGAGGAGGGCAGACATACAAAGGTCAAAAGGTCAGAGCTCAGCATTTTCTCGGTACCTTTGAGGCCAACGTCAAGGGGGATTTCAGGCCAACAGCACCACGCTTGGATGAAGACTCAATAAAGCTACTGTCTAATAATGCAGAGGTACATGTGAACTGGATTCAACAGGATTTCCCCCGAAATTCATGTCCTTCCAGTTGGAATACGGCCTCATGTGGAAACAAGACCACTGAGCTACAAATAGTTAAGGTGGGGCATTGTTGCTTTAGGGCCCAAATCCAGAGTGGCTTCTGTCCTTCCGAGAAGAAACCCAGAGTCAGGCACAGGAGAACCAGAGTGGAGCGGAGCACCCACAAGTGGAGGAACCGGAAGGGCTGCTACCACAACAGACCCTGGACAGAGAAAGGGAGCCCTCTAAGTGAGCCGCCCTCCCATACTCTGACCTTGACTTCCGGTCTCTAAAAAACGTGCAGAAATGTAGTTCTGTTTTAAGACACTCAGTTTGTGGCAATCTGTTACAGCACCATAGAACTCTCTCTCTCTGTCTCTCTCTCTCTCTCTCTCTCTCTGTCTCTCTCTCTCTCTCTGTCTCTCTCTCTCTCTCTCTCTCTCTCTCTCTCTCTCTCTCTCTCTCTCTCTCTCTCTCTGTGTGTGTGTGTGTGTGTGTGTGTGTGTGTGTGTGTGTGTGTGTGCAAGATTTATTTTCAAGTGACTTTTAACTGTCAGGCAAGCAAGCCAGAGCTCCTGTCCTGGACAACTTAACCAGCCTGGAGCTGGCCAAACTCACTGTCGTCACCTAACCATGTGGAGACATAAACAGAGTCACAGCCTGGGGAGAGGGCAGAGGAGACAGATGTGTAAAGAGCAACAGTGGGGTACAGGGTACAGTAGGACGCAGTGCTGGGAGGCTGCAGAGAGTCACAGCTGGAGAGGTAAACACAGTAGAGCAATCCAGCAAGGCAGGCCAGCTGCCAGGCCTCAACAGCAAGGCCAGACAGCAGCGACTCCCTACCCAGACTGACCACCTCAACACAGCAGGAGGGCAGCTATCTCCCTCAAAGCTCCAACCACAGGAAGCCGACCCAGGACTGTGCTGAGCATTAGATCTGCAGACCCACCCTCAGCTGGCATCTCTTGCCAATGAACAGCTGCCCAGTAGCAAGCATGGTCACGTACTCAATAATGACAGTGTGACCAATGGCAGATGGGCATGCATGCGCAGTGGTCCCCCGAGATCCTACATCCAGGTGATGCTGTAGCTGCCTCATCCGTGGAACTATTCTGTGATGTTCTCGCCTAACAGTGTATCATCTCTCTGAGCATGTTAAGTGGCGCACGACTGTCCTTTACCTTTTCCACTTCCTAGATGGAAAACAAGCTCAAAGGAGGTTTACTATGTCTACAGAGGTCACACCATCCCAGAGGATAATGGTAGAAGGGAGAGTCCCACAGGCCCCTCTCCAAAGAGCAAGAGGGCAGGGAGACTGGGACTGGTAATCTCACCATGGGTGGGGTGTCACAGCAGGCTGAGAGCACACAATCTTCACCCTACCCTCCTTACCTCCATTCCCATCACCATCACCACCAGCATCACCATCAGCATCAGCATCAGTATCACTATCAACATCACCATCAGCACCGGCACTTCAGTCATCACCACAGCAAAACAGCACCACCAGGCCCAGGAGATGACTAAGCAGGGAAATCTGTTTGCCTGGCAAGCCTGGAGACCTAAGCTTCATCCATAGAGCCCATGTAAATGTGGAAGAAGACAACGGACTCCACAGAGCTGTCCTCTGACCTCTACCCATGTGTGACGGTACATGCACCACCCCCTCTACACACACAATAACACATTTTCAGAAATCTACCACCATTCAGGTCACCCCAGCATGTAGGAGGCAGAGGCAGGAGGATGGAGAACTTCTGCAGAGCCTGCTGTGACACAACCATGTCTACCCTGTCAGGATGGACATGGTTCCATATGGAAGGCCAAGAGAATAAAGGTAAAACCCTCACATATTAAATTGCGCTGATTCACCCAACCAGGTGGCAGGTCCAGACCTCTCTCACCCCAAGACTCCAACTGTATCCCCAGGACAGATCCAGGAGTCAGAGCTCATCTGGTGATTGCGTCACAAGCCCTGAGTTTACAAAGTCACTGTGTGACTCTGCCCGTGCCTCTGTTAAGTGGTGATGCTTATGTGGAATGTTCTTGCAAAGCTATGCCGACATTCAATAACTGAACAGCACTGGAATTTATCACTAATAACAACGACAGAAAAGTGGATACTGCACTGCTATCCACAGGCCCCCAAAGGGCCATAATCACTCCTCCATGCACACAAACACAGGCACACAGATGCCACCAGGAAGTCCCAGCTCCTGTCTCTCAAAGGCAAGCCCTGGAAAACACGGCTGTGTCTCTGCTCTCTACAGCCTCAATGCTGGAGCGCCCCGCGCCCTCTGCTCTCACGTATGGGGGTGGGGTGGAGACGTGTTGGAAAGCTGCTCAGAGCAAAGGCCACTGTTGATTCCACTGGCCAGAAAGCCACCACCGCCCCACCCCACCCCCCAACGCTGAACATTCCACCAACCTTTCATTTCCCTCTAGGGGCAGTGGCCTGTCTCTTGGTGCTGACCTGATGATCTGCACATAACGAATACGCCCCGGCTGAAGAAAACAGCATCTCCCATAAGACAGGACTGACCAAGAAAGAGCACAGAGCAGGCCCACATATAAACCCAGGTTGCTCTGGCCCTGGCATGGTCTCCCTTCCATCATGTCAGATACCACTGTTCTAAACTCTGGGGAGGAGAGAGGTCCACCCTTGGCCCATCCATGAGTTGCCTCCTGCCAGCCCAGCCCACACAGATCACCAATGTCAGGACATAGGAGTCCCAGGATGGCCAAAGTCATGCTCCCCAAAGTGACTTTTTGCCCCCCCCCCCCCCCCCCCGTCCCCGTCCCTGTCCCCGTCCCAGGGCTCAGAGCTTGGAGAAGAAAGCCACGCTCTTGGCAGGCTCTTGTTCAGTGGTTCTCTCACCTCCCAAACCCTTCACTTCCCCCCTGAACCCCATGGCCTATCCCCAGCATACCCAGATCCACCGTGCAGACGGAGTAAGGACAGCCGCTGCTCCCAGCACTTGAGAGCTAGCTCACAACAACTGCATGGAGTTCAGGGCCCGGACTCCCTGGAAGAGGCAAATCTTCACCCAGTCTCCTGGGAGGTCCACCAGGGTCACAAGGGACAAATGACAAAAAGAAGAAATCCAGCCTCACACCCTTTGAGATGAATCTGCATGTCTGCACATGTCCCTCAAGGTTGGGAAGGTCCCACTCGGCATTGGCTTCCCACAGGGACAGGCCTGGGGACAAAGGAAAGGCATCCTGTTCATTTTTTTACAGCCCCACAACTGACCCCATCAAATCTGTCATCAGCCATCTGCACCCCTTGGAGGCTAGGACCCTTTACTCTCTCCAACATGTAAAGGAGCATGCTATTCACATGTCCCTCAGTACAGAAGAGAACTATGACCCTCAAGGCAGTAGCAGCAATTGATTTTCTGGGCAGAGCCTTGGCTGTCCTTGGGCTGGCTTCCTTGGTGAATCTGTGCTGGGTGGCAGGTGTTGGGGACAGGACTCAGGCCACAGGATGACCGCAATTTTCCGCATGGGTTGAAGCCCCTAACATGGGTGTCTATTCCACTTGTTATGACGTCAGCAACGCTGGCTGCTGCTCTGTTGTAAGTCCTGGCCCAACCCATGTGAAATATTCAATAAACATGTGTTAGCAAAAACACTGAAGGAAAATGGAGAAGAAAATGAAAATCTGAGAGTCTCAACACAGACATTCTGGAAATGGTGCTGTCTCTACAGAGAGGGTGAAAGTCAGAAGCTCTCACACCAGTGCTGGTCCCCAAGGAGCCACCCAGGAAGGAGTGTGGATGCTACCTCTTCAAACCCTCAATGTGATTGGGAGGGGAGACTGCAGGGATGGATCGGGGGACACAGCAACCATGTCTCCAGGATTTTTTTGCTCCCAGGAACACATTTTTAAAACTTACTTCAATAAACTTCAAACGCTACAAAGAATTTTCTAGAACAGTAAATGAACTTCCCATCCCTACATCTGGAGGCCCCGAATGCCCACATTTCTTCACAGCTGCTTCCCTCGCCTATGAAGATTCATTTCTGCACAGAATGTCTATTTTTATGAATCTCTTTCAAGTCACAGACATGTGACTTCTCATCCTGAACGCTGTGACTTTGATCTTAAGACCAAGGATGATATAAAATCACAAAATAGTCCATCCTGCCCCCCCCCCCCCCGCCATGACAGTGGGTTCCACATCTGTGAGTTCAGCCAACCACAGAGAAGTATTTTTAATTGCCTCTGTACTGACACATAAACTTTTCCTTGTTGGCTCACTGAACAAAACAGGGTCGGAGCAAGCGCCCTGCATGGGCTTCCACTGCACCAAGTTTCACACAAAACCTGGAGACGACTAAAGGCTCGTGGGGTGCACACGGGTTTCATCACACACAGCCCCGTCAGGAGCACTGTGGGATCTCAGCACCTCATAGAACTGGTTCCCCAGACACTAAAGGACAGCTGAACAATTACCAACACTAGACACTCTTCCATTGATGATACACTTGTCCCCACCCACATGTCACAACATTGTCCCACATCACGAAGTGATGCTGTCCCTGACCCAGGCCTCAGAGCGGTCTGTCAGTGCAACTCTGAGCCACAAACATCCCCAGAATGGCTAAGCGGACCCACGGAACATAATAACAACAGGGGAATAGCCAGTACCATCAGGCCAACTGTGGCCTTTGACAAATGAGTAGTAATGTGACCGGAAGGCCCTGGCTAACGCCAGGTTCCATGCTCAAGAAGCTTTTAGGCATGATGGGCCTATCCTGGGATGTGGAAGTGTGGCTCAGAGCCAGGAACTTGGCTATGTATCTCTGAACCATCTGGGTTAGCACAGAAGGTCGTACAGCAGCTGCAGGCCTCAGTTTCCACATCTGCAAAGCCTCAGAACTCGCTCACAACCTCTTGGAGAACAGTTAAGCACACTCTCGGGACTAGGAAGATGGCTCAGCCAGGTAAAAGCATTTGCCACACAAGCCTGATGAACAGCATTCAATTCCCAGAACCCACAGTAGGAGAGAACCAACTCCAACAAGTTGTCCTCCGACCTCCATACATGTGCTGTGATACAGGTGCTCACTCACATGCTTCCCCCACCTCCATATGTACACACACACACACACACACACACACACACACACACACACACACACAAATAATAATAAAATAAACACACTTCCAGTTTACCTCGAGGCGCTCCTAAAAGAGACCCTCCTAGCTCATCCCTGTCTCTTTCTGGGCCCAGAGTGCCCTCAACTAGACCATGACACCCAGCTAGGCCGTGGCAGTTGCTTTTGTCACCCTCCTATGCTATTCCCCTGCCACTTCTCCCCCACATTGCATCCACGCAGCCACCTGCCCCCTGGACCCCTGGGAACCACAGTGAGTTCTGGTCCAGTGTCCCTTGACCTAGGCAGGTCCCACTGCCTTCTGTGCAGCAGAAGACGGTTAGATGCAGACTGTGCCTTTCTCTCCTCCCTCCCCGAGGACAGACCCAAATGCCTGGGGAAGGCCCCCTCACCCGGCCCCTATTCCAAGTCCTCTTAAACCGCCTCAGACGCTGAAGCGAGGACGATCCGGGCAGCGACACTGACAGGCGGGGCCCTTGTTGTTCTGCACAGGACTGCTGAGGCCAAAGAGGCTCAGAGAGACAGACGAATGTCCCCAAAGTCACACGGCTCATATGTGATCACACCAGGGCATAAGCATGTGAGCTCCAGAGCAGGCATCCGGGTGCCTCGCTGGGAGACACCATCTTGAACAGATGCAGGAAGGAGGCTGGGACAGCACGCCTGAGGTCAAGTCACCCTGCAGAGCCATGGCGACAATACAGCATGCGATCACAGAGGACCCACAACATGCTGAGAATAACTGTTGGGTGCTCGGCCCTCAAACTGGACATCTGTGTCACCCTGTAGCAGGAATCTTAAAAGTTCTTATTAATAAAATCAAACCCGAGGCCAGTTGTTGGGGTCAATGCTGGTAGATCAGAGAGACAGAACAAGCCACAGCTACCTCACCTTGCCAATTCCTCAGCTGGTCCTGTTTCCTCAGACTGGAAGCTTCTGTGTCCTCATCCAGAATGAATCTCAGCTGAACTGTGCTGCTCAAAAGCCTGAAGCTTAACCAGCCACATGCTTAACCAGCCAAATGCTGCTAGTTTCTGGTCCTCACGCCTTATATATCTTTCTGCTTTCTACCACCACTCCCTGGGATTAAAGGCTGGCTTTCTGGGATTAAAGGTGTGTGTCACCATGCTTGGCTATTTCCAATGTGGCCTTGAACTCACAGAGATCCAGAGGGATTTCTGCCTCTGGAATGCTAGGATTAAAGGTGTGAGTGCCACCATTTTCTAGCCTTTGTTAATCTAGTGTCTGTTCTGTTCTCTGACCCCAGATAAATTTATTAGAGTACACAATACTTTGTTTTGTTTTTTTTTTCTTTTTTAATAATTTATTAACTTTATTTTATGTGCATTGGTATAACAGTGTCAGATCTCCAGGAACTGGAGTTTCAGACAGTTGTGAGCTGTCATGTGGGTGCTGGGAATTGAACCCGGGTCCTTTGGAAGAGCAGTCAGTGCTCTTAACCACTGAGCCATCTCTCCAGCCCCTAGAGTACACAATACTTTGGAGAACACAATACCACCACATCACCCCCTCAAAGGCTGGGAGAAGTCTGCAGAAAGGGGTCGGAGGGGATGTAAGAAACTGCAGAGGACAGGGAGGAGTGTCATGAAACACTGTCTTCCGGACATGACTTGACCGTTGAACCTGTGAGCTCAGGGCCATAGTGGCTACCGACACAAGACTAGACCCACCAACATTCCAGCACGGATGGGGAGATGCTCACACAGCTTCACCCCTCCCCAAGGAGCTAGAGGTAGTTAATGGCTGCTGGGAGGAAGTCATATTCCCCTTGGTGTAGTTACTGGCAAGTTGTTATTCATCAAGTAAATAACCCCCATTCATACTCATACAGGCAACCCTTATTAAATGTAGTGGGACACACACACACACACACACACACACACACACACACACACACACATAGAATTGAAAGTAAGGAGACTTGGAAAGAAGAGGAGGTTCAAGAGGAGGAGGAAGGGGATGAGGATTGTAAAGGGGAACAGGCTCTAAGTACATTTTATAGATATATGTATGAAGTTATAAAAGAACAATTTAAAAATAATAGCAGGTCCGTATACAAACCCACACAGCTAAAGCCATCTGATTTTTAGCAAAGATGCGAAAAACACAAGTTGGAGAAAAACACAAATAGCATCTTCAACTATGGGTGCCAGGGAAACTGGATGTCCACACAGAGAAGAATGAAACTAGATCCCTGTCTCTGGCCTTGTACGAAAATCAGCTCCAAACGGACCACAGACTATGAAGAGACTTGAAACGAATGACAGAGGGAAAACCAGAGACCAGACTTAGAGACTCGGCATCGGTGGCCTGGAGAGGTGGCTCAGTGGATAAGAGCACTGGCTGCTCTTCCAGAGGACCCGAGCTCAGTGCCAAGCACCCCTATGCTGGCTCCCAACCATCTGTGACTCCAGTTCCAGGGATCCAACCCCCTCTTCTAGTCTCCTGGAGCATACAAGTACACAGTCACGTGCAGGCAAAACACCTCTACATTTAAAATAATTTTTATTAAAAAGAAGAAGATTTGACATAGGCAAGGACTTCCTGAATGGGATTGCAGTTGTCAGGGAATGAGACCAACAACTAACTAACTTCAGAAGCTTCCGCACAGCAGAAGAAACAGTGGAGTGGTGGGGGGGGCAGCCTACGGAACAGGAGAAAATCTTTGGCAGCTAGACATCTGACAAAGGATTACTATGTAGACTATACAGAGAACTTACAACTAAACCGAAGCTAACCAACCCTTTCAACAAATGGGCTGATGAAATGAAGGACAGTTCTCAGAAGATGAAGAACAAAGAGCCAATAAACACCCCCCCAAAACTGTTCAACCTCACCAGCCACCCGAGAAACGCAAATCCAAACTCCACTGAGGTTCCACCCCACCCCGGGGAGAATGGAAGCCACTAAGAAAACAACCACACACAATAAGAGGGGGAGAAGGAAGCTGGGGTGCTGTGCAAGCCCGAAGACCTGAGTCTGGACACCTAGCCCCCCAAATAAAAAAACGGGGCATGGCCACATATACCACCTAACCTCAGTGATGTGCAAAGGAGAGAAGGAGAGGCAAGAGGATTGCTGGGGTTAGCTGGCTGGCTCCAGCCTGGCTCTAGCTTCAGTGAGCCACCGTGCTGAAAGAATATCAGGACACTAGATGGCCTCCTCTGTCCACTAACACACACACACACACACACATACACTAACACACACACACAGAGAACAACAAAAAAACGGTCAAAGGTGTGGACAAAAGGGAATCCTTACACACAGCTGGTGGGAATGTAAACTAGTCCAAACCATGGTGGGAATCAGTTCCTCAAAAAACTAAAACTGTGTCTCCCATATAACCCGATACCACCCCTGGTATTTACCCAAAGAACTCCGTCGGCATGCCACAGAGATCCTTGCGCACCCTTGTCCACTGCAGCACTTCATAACAGCCCGAGTGTCGAACACCAACGCAGGGAGGGATTTTCAAAGTTGTCCATATGCACACATGTGGAATGGCTTTCAGCCACAGAGGGCAAAGTTGTGTCATTTGCGAGGAAATGGGGGGCAAATGGAGACGGTCGCATTAAGTACATTCAACTATGTGTTGTCTCAATTGTGGTTCCTAGACTGTGTATAGCACCCAAAGTCACCAGTGTATGTACGGCGTGAAAGTAGAAGTGAAACTGCCTGAGGGGCAGAGGAGACTCGGGAGAGGAAGAGAGAAAGGGAGCAAAGAGTGGAGGGTGCGCTAGACGTACAATAGTCTATGTATGAAAGCGTCTTTACAGGACACAGCACATGCACACTGAATACACAATGAAATTACTTTCAAGTGTGCATTCAACAAGAGACTCGCCATCTCTCTGAGTGTGTGCGCCTCCTCCACAGAGCCCCGGACGGTGACAAAGGGGAGCAGAGCAGAGGGAGCCCAGGTCGATGTGCTGTTATTCCTATTTGCAATATTATGATTAATTCTGTCACTCTGAACCTTCACAGTGTGCTACGGCTTGATGGTAAGATGCCCCCACACGTGTGTGCAAACATGTGCGTGTGCACACACATTCGTTTGCAGGCTGGTGGTGCTGTTTGGGGAGGTTGTGGAGTCTCAGGAGGCAGGACCTAGCCGGAGGAAGTGGGTCATTAGAGTGTGGCCCCGGGGGAATTACAACCCTGCCCTCCCTCCAAGAGGTCTCAGCTTCCTGCATGCCCCAGGGTATAAGCAATTACCTCACACTCCTATCACCGAGGGGCAGCACCACACCTTCTCCATGATGGATTGCAGCCTCTCAAGCCAGGGGCCAAAGTGAGTCCGTCCGCCCTTGAGTTGTTCCTGTGAGGTCTGCAGTCTCGGCAAGGAGAAGTCACTACTACTGTGGCAATAATACCTAGAAGCATAAATGCTCCGGAGCCCCAGGCATTCCGTTCATCCAGATGCGACAGGAACAGGTGGCAGTGGGGAGTCTGATCCCAGGCAAGGGCTCGCCCCAGCCAGGCTGGCCTTGGGCAAGCTCTGTCTCAGCTGTGCCCAGCCAGATGAACACTGCCCTAACACACCTCCCTGAGCACACAAGGCAGCCAGCTACCAGGGTGTGGCTCTCTGCCACACCTGCAGAAGACAGCCCTCTCGGGCACAGGCTTTCCCCAATTAAAGGAACAGGTACTTCAGAAATGCCTTGAAGAGGTTAAAAGGCTAAACAGTCACACAGTGATCACTTTGGTCCCTCAAGAGCCCTGCCCTCTCTGAAGCCAGATGTGGCCCCCGCCAGTGGGCATACACACACATGAGAGTGTCAATGTTTGTAAACTGACCACAGAATCACTTTTAGAAAGCCTTAACAAAATGGAGTCAGGCATCCTGGAAGGGAGGGACCTCATGCACATGTACCTCATCAAAAACATAAGACCTCACAAAAAAAAGAAAGAAAAGAAACAACTATTACAAAAGACTCCCACAGCTAAGGCCACTTCTATGGGGGCATCTTTCCAGTAACAGCAATCCAAATACAGCTAACCTGCAGCCCTGATGCTCTCCCAGCAACAGTCAGGGCACAACTCACTGCCTATAGCAAGCCTTAAAAAACAGTGAGTTTATTTTAAAAACAACCTGCTTGTACTTCTCCCTTCTTCTTTTAATAGTCTCCCCAGCTGGGCCTAAGATTCGTCAGAGCACCCATATCTCGGCTTGGAAGCCTCTGCAGAGTCCAAGTTCCACTTGGGTTCTTCAGAGTACATTCTCCCTGCTGTTGCCCGAGGCTGACATGAAAGGTATGGAGGTGAACATGTGCCTGTGCCCTGTGACATATCACTACAAGTTTGAACTTGACCTTAAACAAAAAAAAAAAAAAAAAAAAAAAAAAAAAAAAAAAAAAAAGCCACCCAGAGGTGTATGCCTGGAAAGAAAAATCCCTCATACTTCAGAGCCATGGCTCCAGGACCAACATGGAGGTCTGCCCATGTTGGAGCCCCTGGGGAGCGGAAGACAGGGAGGAGGCTGTGCCTTTGGTACAGTAAGAAAGTGTCTGAGACGAGGCGTAGATGCGAACAGTTAGGTCAAGAAAGACAAGACTTACAGCCCAAGCAGAGAATTCACGAAGCGCTGATACTGTGGTAGCATCTTCAGCTAGTTCCCAAGCTCTGTGTCGTCCTGTGGACTACCTCTCTGCAGGGTGGGGAAGCAGAGCTGTGTCCCATCACTGGGACTCACTCAGCCAGAGATTACCAGCTCCATCAGCGGGGAAACTGAGGCTCAATGAAGCTAGATGACTCTAGAAGGATCCATGAACTCAGCATGGAAGCACAGGCCTGCTAAGCAGCAGGGCTCCCTTCCTGGTGTCCTCAGTGGGTAAGCCTGGAAGCAACACTGATGTCTACTGAGGCCAGAAAGAAATGGTGCCTATTGTAAAATTAACCATGGTGACACAAGCCTGTTGTCATGAAGATGGGCTCTACCTTAGGGCCAGCCAGCACTCCGTCAGCACTGTGAATCCACACAGGAACTTTGGGTGGGGAAGAAATGATAGACATATCAAGCAATGTTACCAAGCAAAAAGATATTTAGGGAACGCTACTGTGGATTCACAGGTCCCAGAGTTGGGACTTTAAGAAAGGCAATCTGGTCTGCTTCTCACCACACAGATGTACACCAAGTCAATGGGAATGTATCTAGCCCCTAAGTACACAGGAGGCAGGATCTAAATACATACCATCCAGCCCCACCCTTCAGCTGTTTTTACTCCCATCTCACTCAGTCAGGGCTGCCTCAGCAAGCTCTTGATGAATGCCAACACCGACCCAGAGGCCCTGAAACCCTGGGGCTTCCCTAGACAGCGCAGAATGCAGGAAAAAGAGCCAAGACTTCACTCCAGACCTTGGGTCAGGTCCCAGCTCCTGCTCTTACTGTCTTGTGGCCTCTTTATCAGGGCGTTGCCTCTGAGACCTGGCACTGTTGGATGGGTGAAGGCATTAGCCCGAAGCACAGCCACCCTCGCAGGACAGAATGACGCAGGGAACACTCACCCCCACACCAGCGACCCTTGTGGCCTCCAGAGCCACTACCTACGTCAGGGCCAGGTCCTCTGGGCCACCAGGGCGCCCGGCTCCACCTGCCTTCGGACCCTGCTCTCCACACCCCACCGTCCATCTGCCTCCTACACCCTGCCAGGCCACTCAACCTCAGGCAATTTTAAAGAGAAAAGGAAGTCGATGAACTCTAACAGCCCTAACACACTGATTCTACTTCCGGTACACACAGCCTGACTTCCGGCCTGACTTTTAAAGTCAGAAGTCCCACTCTCAAGCCCGCCTCTCTGGGCCACGCCCCTTCTTCCCTGCTCTCTGCCCCGCCCTTCTGGAAAAGTAAAAAAAAAAAAAAAAACAAAAAAAAACCCTGGGAGTCAGTCATTTGGCACATACACACAATGAATAAATAAACAGATTTTTTTTTAAAGTCCATCCTTTAATGTTTTATAATATCTCTCATTTTCTTCAATTGGAACACCTGGCTACCTTACCTTTGTGGGAGCCCGTTCCGGGGTTCCTCGTGGCTTTACCCAGCAGGTCCGAATAGAGGATGATCAGGACCACGGGCCTGAGTGCAGGTGTCTGAGATGGCCTGCACTTGGCTGTGCTGGGGGAGGAGGTCTTTTGCTCCACCCCTTGGCGTCTCTATAAAAACCCTGGACCAGAGACAGTCCGGGCCCGTTGGAATAGGTTCCAGGCCCTCTCGAGGCTATCCTTTATTTTCTATCTGTTTATCTCCGCAAGATTCTCTGCTATAAATCCTTCTATCTAATATTTCCTGCTGCTCGCACTCAAGAAAACTCTGGGAAGCTGTGGGGGTGGTGGGTAAACGCCCCACAGAATGGCGCCGTGAACAGGGACTAAAGAAAAAAAGGGACTAAAGAAAAAAAGGGACTAAAGAAAAAAAGGGACTAAAGAAAAAGGGGAAAAAAAGGGACTAAAGAAAAGAACTAAAGAAAAAAGGGACAAAAAAAGGGGGGACTAAAGACAAATGAACAGGGACTAAAGACAAAGTAATAGGGACTAAAGATAAAGGAAAATAATAGTTTTATTACAGAGTTTTTGGTGAAAGTGCTGAGTTAGCCCTGCCAGTGGAAAGGCATGCCGGTGTTATGGAATATATATATATTTTTATATATATTTTTTGGGAAGGCAGGCGTTTTATCCTCGAGAGAAAAGGAAAGCGGACTGGAAGGATGTCCGATGCTGCAGCGAAATTCTCTTCTGTCAAAATTTTCTATCTTCTATCCCTTTCTCAATTTCTATCTGTGATAAGTATAAGATATAGGGTAGTAATATAGTTTAGGAAAAACCTAGAAGTATAAGATTGTGTAGGAAAAAATAAGTAAGGCAACTAGACAGAAAAACTCAATTTTCTAACTTTGGGGGCTTTGAAAGCAAACTGGGGAAAAAATCGTTCTTTGGGCTTTTCGGGTAGTAAAAAAGCTCTTCTTTGAGCTTATGGGGAAGAAAAAGTTTCTTATGGAAGCTTTTGACCTGGGGACAGCTGAAATGCCAAATCCAAGCGGCAGGAGAAAGTAATTTCTCCCTGAGGCAAAAATGGGGGTGTAAGAAGTCAAAGTTTAAAGTTGGGAAGTTTTGGGAAAAGTTGGTCTTTCTCCTGGGGGGAAAAATCTTTCTCTTAAACGCTAAAGCTTTTCTTGGAAAATTTGGGGGAAAAAACTCTCTTAAAAAGCCTTAATCTATCTCTCTTAAGAAACTTAGAAACTAAAGCCTTTCAGAACTTTCTCCCTCAGAAGGACAAAAATTAGAATCACCTGAAGATATTAGTATGGGGACCACCTGTGATTAGCTCTAAGGGAAACCAACAAACTTAAGACAGCAAAACCTCTAAGTTCTCTTTCAAGCTTTAAATATCCTCTCTGCAGTGCAAGAGGCTGGAACAAGTTTCTAAAAACCCCTTCTAAGCTCTGTCTCTTCAAGCTAGTAAAAGACAGTGGGTCAGAGTACCCTGAGGGAAACGCTTGGGGAGAGTGTGGGTGAAGAACTACAGAGAGCCCAAAAAGGACAGGAAACTTTACCTGAGAAAAACAAAATAGTCAAGCTTCACAGTTACAGCTGAGCTGAGGCAGCAAAGGTTCTGAGTGAGCGTTTCAGAATGAAAAGGTGCTCCTAATCGTCTAATGCGAAGATTCCCCGAAACTGTTAGCATTGTATCCTCGCTTCTGAGCAAAAACCCAGAGGTGACTGGCCAGCGTCTCTGAGTTGGAGTGCATTTCGGGGATACTAGGGTTCCTGCAGTTGTAAACTTCCTGGAGCACAGAGCTGAGGCAGGAAGGTGCAGGACCCAGGGGAAGATTGCTAATGAATAAACAAAGCTAAAGCCGGTGGGAACGGCACAGTTGTCCACTTTCCTACAAGTCCCGGGTTGATAGGTCCACGACTGCAAAAAGAAATCTGAAAAGCTTTCCTATTAGAAAAAGGACCTTTCTGGGAAAACAGTAAAGCTGAACTGTGTCTGAAGCAGTCGTGCTGCTGAGTCAGAACGCTGTCTGGGGAAAGAGCCCAGCCAGGGCAGAACAGAACTATCCAGGAGTAAAGCTTTCTTTTCTGTCAGAGAAAGCATCTCTTTGAGAAAAGCTTTGTTTCAACTGACTCCCGATGAAATGAGGGAGTGTAGCCCTAAGGGGTGACTGCCTTTGGCATAAGCTCTGTCCTGAGCACCCAGACAAGCAAACACAACCCACTGGGGGACTGGGTCAGGTGAAGGCCTGATGAGGCAAAACACCTGTCCTAATGGGAGTTTAGAAACGGCAAAAACCTCCCTTGTTAGATTTTCAGTCTGTACGCAAACCACACAGACCCTGAAAACAAACGGACAAAAAGCCCCTACCTTCAGTAGCAGGGAAAGCCGCCGCTCTAGTGTCGGAAACTGTTTCTGGGGTAGAGGGGATAAACTGAGACCAAACTGGATACTGTCAGGGAGAAAGACTCTGAAGAAACAGAGGGGACAGATTCCTCCCCAGAAAATGCATGACCTAACAAAGCTGCTAGAATTTGAGGCAGATTCAGGGGGAGAAAAAGAAAGCCCCTACCTCCAAAGGCAGCTAGCAGAGGTACAGAGCCGCAGATAGCTGAAGCTCTGCATCTGGGGAAGGAAGGAGCAAGCAAAATGAGAATAAGATCAGTGGGAGAAAATCTCTCTGAAGGAGCTATGGAAAAGCTGTTGTACATGATCTTGTTTTTCACTGACTGGCTAAAACAAACACAAGCCCCGAGGAAAGTTGCTATCAGAAATGCCAGCCTCAATGCCGGCTACCGAGGCAGGTGTGATTCTGATTTGGGGGCCAGTGTCTGATGAAGGAGAAACACCTGTTAAAGCCAACTGAGGAGAATAGAAACCTCCCAATGTGCCATAGCTGAAAATGTAAAATGCTTGTTCAAATCTCCCGTTACAAAAGCAAAAAACTTTGTTCAAACCTCCCGGGCAAGAATTTGTAAGCAAGTCTGGTAAAAGAGAACCAGTTGACTCTCAAACCCGATAAGAAATATGGAAAATGATATAAAGGACTGATATTATGGACTGATATAAGGGAAATGCATTCTGGGAAAGGTAGTTTTTCTGCTAAAGATGGCGACATTGCCCTGAAACACTTTTGTCAGCTCTAAAATTAAAATACAGCTTTTAAAAGAAAAAGTGGAAAAGTCGTCTAAGGGTTTAAGTGTCAGTTCCAATGAAAAATTGAAAGGATACGGAACTAGGTGCACTTCATGGTTTGGGGCTCTGTTGGTAAAATGCCTTATTTACCCTAATAGCTGTGCAAAGTTTTTACGGCAGTTGGATGACAAAAAGCTACCTATAAGAGCAAACAAGTCACTTTAAAATCCTTAAAATACCACCTAATAGCTGTGCAGTTTTTGGCGAAGAGCTTTACAGCAGCTAAATATGGTAATTTCACCCTCAGTGTGAAGTGAAGTTTTTTGGTAGAGCAAACCAAAAGTGCTGCTGTAATAGAAACGTTTGTTTGAATTGAAGTTCTTAGGGGACTATTATGAATTTGGGTGTAGGGACAGCCTCTAGTTAAAAACTGTCTACCGCTGACAGTGCATCTCTGCTGGTCTGGAACTGCTGAGAGAACTGGCAACTTGGGGATGTGGCTTTGTCCGGAGAATGTTACAGTACCCTAGCAACAAGTATCACAACTCTATAATGACAACACTCACTACTAAATCCCAGTGCTTTATAACAAAGCTAACTATAAACTGTAAACTTTAGAAATGATGTACGTACTTCCTGTCTAGTTAAGAGAATCTTTATAATAGAGATAGTGATAATAATTAAGAGTAAGAAGTAGAAAAATGAAAATAAGATATGTGAGTTTATAAAAATTCTGTCTTGTTAGATCTGTGTTAAGAAATCTTTAGGTGTTTGCTAAGTTAGATATATGCTAATGGTAGCCTATATAAGTTTGTAAAATAGATCTATAGAGTTCCTTTAAGAATATAAGCTTGTAAGAAGTATCTAAGGTAGTCTTAAGACATGTAGTAATAAGCTTGTAAGATGCTAGTTGTAAATGTAAGTTTAAGAAATAAGATGGAATGAATATAAGTATATAAGAATTAATAGGAAATATATTTGCTAAAGTAGTTCTATAGTTTCCTTAAAGTATAAATAAGTAGATGTTAATATGTGAGTTTGTAAAAATGTGTAAATGTTGAGAGAGTTTATGCTTAAGCACATGTTATGTGGGTTTGTAAAGTGTAAATGTTAAGTGTGAGTCTATTCTTAATGTATATGGTGAAAACACCTGAGACACAGGAGATCGTGTCCTCGTAGACTGCAAAGTAGGCAGTCTGAATGGTTTCAAAAGCTCCAGAAGCCGCTTAGAAGCTAAGAATGGCGGACGCCAGAACCAGCACAAGGCATCCGCAGCTGAGATCCATGGAATATCAACGCAGCACAGAAAAACCTGAGCTAACAGCAAAAACAGTGCGGTTTAAAATATTACTATAACTAAAAAGGTCTGTCTGTGAGAACAAAAGTTGCAGAGACGCTTGTTTGAACAAAAATTAACTGCAAAAAGTTTTGGTTGAAAAACGTCTCTTCATATTTGGAAGTGAAAGCCTGATAACAGAATTTATTTCTTGTTTGAACTTTTTGAACTTAAAATGAGATAAAATTACAAAAACATTTTGGTTATGGATTTCTTCAAATTTGGAAGGCTAGTACCAATATTTATCATTTGAATTTTGGTACTTAAATGAAATGAACAATAGAGATTTCATTGCAATGGGACAATTTTGAGCTTACTTATAGTAATGACCTAGGAACGGTTTTCTGGAATTGGGTTAAAAATGGAACTGTTTAAATGAAGAAATGTATTTCTACTTAGAATCAAGATGCAATGCATATATGCTTTATTAACTGGTGATTCATGAATTGTTTTGTGGAACTGTTTATGTAAAAATGGAATTACTTATGGAACTGGTTTTGTGTTACAAATGGAACTGTTTAAACAGAAAAGTTTGGGTCCTCTAACTAGGTTTGAGTTTTTGTTTAAAAATTATAAAGAAAAGGAGGAGTTATGAGATTGAATTATGTTCGCAGAAACCTATTGATATTAATGCACCCTGGTTTTGTGGAGTTGAGGAAATGTTTAAGTTTGAGAATACATCGAAGTTTTTCCTATGTTCTGTTAACAAGAAAATTCAAATGACTAAGTTAAAGTTGTAAGACGGAGAAAATTGTTAACTATATATAGCACCATATATGCTAATTCAAATGGTTCTGTTAAGAGTTTGCTTTGAGTTGTAAGATTGAGAGAATAGTGACTATGTATAGCAATATTTATGTTAACCTGTTAATGGTAATGATGAAGCTAAGGGATTCTTTAAGTTTGTAGTTGCCTTAAGAGTTTTTGGGTTAGAAAGGGCTTGAGGCAGCTAAGACTGCTGTAGTCACCTTGGACCTAATTCAAAAGAGAAATGCCATCTATATCATCCTCTACTCCCATACTGGGAGGTGTAACAGCTATGGAGATTGCTGTAAGCCATTAATAGTTATTTTTTTTATATATTAAGAAGGGGGGACCTGTGGGAGCCCGTTCCGGGGTTCCTCGTGGCTTTACCCAGCAGGTCCGAATAGAGGATGATCAGGACCACGGGCCTGAGTGCAGGTGTCTGAGATGGCCTGCACTTGGCTGTGCTGGGGGAGGAGGTCTTTTGCTCCACCCCTTGGCGTCTCTATAAAAACCCTGGACCAGAGACAGTCCGGGCCCGTTGGAATAGGTTCCAGGCCCTCTCGAGGCTATCCTTTATTTTCTATCTGTTTATCTCCGCAAGATTCTCTGCTATAAATCCTTCTATCTAATATTTCCTGCTGCTCGCACTCAAGAAAACTCTGGGAAGCTGTGGGGGTGGTGGGTAAACGCCCCACATACCTTCAGGAAAGCAACCTTTCCTGTCATAGTCTAGTGACCTCTCAAAGGGATCTCCATTGACCCGAGTCTCACCCAAAGTTAACTCACACCCAATCGCTTCCTATTACAAGGACAGCCATAGCTGTCTCCACCACCCCCAGGGCTGGGCTAGGGCCATTGAAACCATCCACTGGTTATCAGTTCTATCCAGGACAGAGATTCTGCTCCAGAGCACACAAATAATGAATGGGCCAGGAAGCCTTGTGAGTGGAAGGCTGCAGTTTAAGAAGGCCAAGTTCACCTCAGCACAGCAAGTTCTCAGGAAACAATAGAACCAGCAGGTGTGTTCTGAGAGTATAAAGCAACTCAAGGGGTTGGGGATTTAGCTCAGTGGTAGAGCATTTGCCTAGCAAGCATAAGGCCCTGGGTTTGGTCCTCAGCTCTGGAAAAAAAAAAAAAAAAAAAAAACACAACTCAAAAAGGTGCTTCTCAAACCTTTTTTGCGCTTTGTCATGAGTGGAATCTCGTCCTGCTCTTCCCTGGGCTCAGGGTCTCCGGCCACTTTCCTCAGACCCACCGGAGAGAAGCAGGCTCTCTTCACCAAGGTCCCAGACTCATTAGCACTCCCCCTTCGATGACTGTTACATCCAGGAGTCTTGCTTCCTCTGGGCATGGTGGTTGAGAGCCTGATGGAGGAAGCCACAGCTCAGGCTCCAGGGAACACTTCACAAATGCACAAACAACAGGAAGTCTGGAACCCAGAAGGAGACCTGGCCCATCCACCATGGCCCGCCTCTTCCACCTTCCTGACAGCCCAACAGGTGCAAACTGGATGAAGCAGAACACACACACACACACACACACACACACACACACACACACACACACACACACACCAGGAAACCTGGTCTCTCAATTCCCACACCTCTGCTGCAAAAGGAGACCGGTCCATTGCGCCAGAGAGCATGTGAGGAAGCAGTTCAAGATGGCCCCAAGTATCTCAGGACATCGTGCTTCCAGACTCAGGAGCAGCAGCCAGGACAAGACTGTACCAGGCAGTGTGCAAGCATTCCTCAGCATTAGACAGCTAAGGAAACAAGGCCCAGAGAGGCAGAGGCACTCACTCCAGACCTACAGCTTTAAGTAAGTCAGGAAGGAAAGCCCAGTCACTTCCCAGCTGCAGAAAGAGCTGCCTCTTGTTTTATTTCCTACCCTTTGAGTAGCTCGGTGCTGGCATGCTCACAGAAGATGCCAAGAACACAGAGATGAGCAGCCAGGCTCCTTCCTGCACATCCAGCCACGGCCTCCAAGACCAAAGCACAGTGACAAAACCAAACACCACCAAGGCATCCCATAAAACGGTAATTTCTAAATATTCCGGTTGACACTGTGCTTCCAATATCACCAGACATTTCAATTTCCCACCACAACCACAATTTCTGAAAAGAAAAAAAAAAAAAACTGCTCCTCTGAATATGTTAACACATTCAGAAACCAGATCCGATTGTCACTGGAGTGGGAGTTGTTTATGGGGCATTCAGGAGAACACAGCCACGCTCCCCTCCCAACACTCTGCACACGTGAACTCCTCTTTCTCCTTGACCTTCTCGTGGATGATCTTGCCAGGTGCTGAACAGGACAGACACTTTGAGGTGGGAAATGATGATATATATTCTGCAAGAATAACTAAGTGTTGCGACAGAATCTATACCCTCCTCTCTTTAGAGAGAATCCAGTACAAATGAGGAAATATATACAAGCCATAACAGCCTCCGCTTCTGCAGCTCTGACTGCCAGAACTGTTCTAAAGCTTTTAAGCAATTACTGCTCTGAAGCCTGTGCATGCCCTGCCCACACCAAGATGAGCCCTCCGGGCTGGGGAGATGGCCCAGCAGGTACAGCACTTACCGATTAGAGTGAAGTCTGGAATTCAGATCTCCAGAACCCACATAAAAGGGCTGGGCACGAGGGCCCTCCTGTAATTCCAGCACCTGAGAGGCAGAGACAGGGCATTCCCCAGAGCAAAGCGGCTGCCCAGATGGTTCAGTGAGAGCCCCTGCTTCAATATGTAATGACTGAAGGTGAGGGATGATTAAGAAAGACAATTGATGTCAACCTGAGGGGAGGGGGCACAGGTATGCACATACATATACACATGCACACTTGTGAACACACATGCATGCACATCCATAATAAAAAAAATAGAGATAAAAGGAATTACCTCCTGCTAGTACGCCAGCAGGAAGGGTGAATTCCTTAGACAATATGACATAATTGGTACAGCCAGCCGCTGGAGGGCAGGGCTCTATTGTCTTGTTCTCATCTGTTCTGGGGTGTGCCTTCTAGAGACCATTTACTACGCTCATACCCAAGGCTAGAACTACAAGGTTGTCCATCAGGTCCATCAGAGAAATAGCCAAGCTAACTGCATTTATAAGACAAACAGCTCCAAAAGCCCCAGCAGTCCGCATGTCTGAGGAAGGGCAGCTGCTCCTTCTGAGGTGGTATAAAACATTGCAGATAACTGACACATTATTTTAGTCCTTCAAATTTCTTGGAGAAAGTCCTCTTTCCCTTATTTTGTCTCCCCCCCCCCCAGCTGAGGACTGAACCCAGGGCCTTCAAGGGCTCTACCAATGAGCTAAATCCCCAACCCTTACTTTGTAGGGAAGAATTCAGCTTCAGATAGGTTGTAGGAATTTGCAAATATCCCCACCAGAATGCAAAGGCTACAACACAGTTGCAATTCTCCCTCACCGGCTCTGGGCAGACTCCCGGGCAGCATACAGGAACGCCTTATTAATGCGCACGGGACCCTCAAGAGGTCTCCCCAAAGGCCTTAGCCCTCCTTTTGTTTCTGCCCCAACTCTGCTGCAGTGAGTCAAAAGGCCAAGCGTAAGCACACCACTGAGGACCGGTAGGAACAGTTGGTGACGTCCAAGCAAAGAATAACATCTTTCTGTGGTTTCCACATCCTTTCCACGCTCAGTGTGGCTTGACACGCATAGGGCACTCCCAGCAGAGTGCACCTGCTGTGTGCACAGATCATCTAGAGATATGCCGGGGACCCAGCGGGAGGGGGACAGAGAGTTCACGGGTGTCATGGTTTCTCTCAAGAAGCTCCAGGAAGTACGGTTGAGGGTGATGAGATGGGGAGGTGACTTGGAGCTCAGAGAATAGGGTGCTCAGCCCACTGTGGGGTTACTCACCAGGTGAGGTCAGCTTTGCAGCTCAGCACAGAGTGAAGGAGATCAAGGACAACATTCTGGCCTGAGGACCTCTGCAGACCCTCCCACCGTCCCAACCCTAGGGTGGGCGTCCCGATGCAACCCTCACCCCAACACACATACACATACACACACACTCAAGGAGCTCCCAGTTGAGTTGGGAAGATACCATAACTAGCCCAGGTAGTACTTAGCCATGGGGACCCACGTGATGGAGGGACCTTTGAAGTGGGCCTTGGCTGTGGTAAATGAGAACTTACAGGGTGAGGAACAGGGCCCGAAGGGAGCTGAGAGGCATCTAGGCAGACAGAGCAGCAGGGACCCCAAGTTTCACTCACTTACTCACTGACCCAGCAGCATACCTGTGTCTGCTCTACCCTGGGCCTGGTGCTGACCACTGGAGTCTCACAGTGAGTGAGTGAATGAATGAATGAATGAATGAATGAGTGAGTGAATGAATGAGTGAGTGAATCCATCCATCCATCCATCAATTCAGCGAAGCCCCGCCCTGTACTAACTATTCTGGGGAAGAAAGACTCTGAAGGAGAAGGGCTACATGGGGGGACCAGCCTGGGACAGACAGACAGAGGCGCAGGAGATGAGCGAAGTACCTGAGGAGAGGAGCCTGGGCCACGTCAGAGGTACCAGGAAGGGTGTGGCAGGGGAAGGGCACAGCGGTGCACAAGTCAAAGGCAGAGCCTGCTGAGGTTAGAGAATGCAGGCAGCCCTGCAATGGAGGGCAGCTGGGATTTCCAAGGTTCACGTGCTACACCCCTAGCGGGTGACGTGGCGTGAGGAGGCGGGGCCTTGGGGAGCCCTCATGTTAGGAAAGTGATGTCAGGACAAAAGAGAGTTTGCTTCCGCCTGTTGCTGCCACAGGGGGATACATGAGGACAATGCCACCTGCAGCCCACCAAGAGGACCCCACCAGACCAGAACTGCCCAGAACCTTGACCTCAGACTACACAGCCTGTGACATTGTCAGAAGCAATCTACTGGAAGTCCCAGCCTCTGGGGTTTGTTGGAGTGGCCCAAGCTGATAATGACTGATGTCCACCAATACAAGCAGGGGCACCTGGCCCTTGAAGAAGTCATGCAGGTATTAACAGGAGTCTGGGTTTCACCTCTGCTGTGGGAGCCCCTTCAGCAGTGAGGTGACACCCCACCCCCAGGTATGAGTTTGAGAATACATCTCCCTGACTTGGTTCACTTATCCCACTTCCCAAATGTCTCCCATAAATCCAGAGCTACTCCAAGGGGGAAGCGGAGAGGGACCCTCAAACGCTCCAAGAGGCACAGGATCCTTAGAGGAAAGGCAAGTGTAGGTTCCAACAGAGCTCCTGGCCCCTCAGCCAACAGTGGTCCTAGAGACCCCCAGTCATGATGCTTGGAGGTTGGGACAGAAGAGCTAACCGCAACACTGACACACTCATGACAACATGGACACAGGGGCCGGATGGAGGACAGTGGCCAGTGTCTGAAATGCAGCAAGGTCTCCAGCACTCAGGGTGCAGAGCCCATTTTCCAAACCCGGATGCAAGAAGTCTTCAGTCTTGAAGATGCTGGGGGCTGGGAGGTGTGATGACTGGCTCAGTCTGGTTTTATCCTGTTCTAGGGTTAGTCAATTCCAGGCTGCCATACGAGTACTCGTCACCATCCTGATCTTCGGTACAGCCATCTCATCCTCTCCAGGGAAGAGACCTGGGCCTGCATAGTTTATGGATGTTGCCAGCTACAGGAACATTGTGTGCATTGTCACTACACAGGACATTTCCATGGTGACAGCCAAGCATGCTGTCAGTCAGCATGCCACAGGCTGCTCTGACAACAGTGGTCTCCTAAACTTCATTCCCAAAAGTTAAATTCAGCGAAGTAAAATAGTCTTTAAGAGAAAACCAGTGTTGGCAGAGATAAAGAGCCGAGCTTGCAATGACAAATCCTAGGAGCTGAAAGAGGACAAATGTGATGGGAAGTCATCACTCGCCTGTTTTGTTTATAAGAACAGGATGGTTTAGCTGGGTTTTTTGGTGTGTTTTTTTTTTTTAACTGGGGTGGGGGGTTGGAGAGAAGGATCAGCAGGTAACAGCCCTTGCTACACAGGCATGGGGACCTGAATTCAAATCTCCAAAACCCACATAAAAATCTAGGTGTGGCCACATGTCCCTGCAACCCCAGGAGGATCACTGGGACTTGCTGGTCCAGCTCCAGGTTCAGTGGCAGACCCAGTCTCAAAGAAACATGGTGGAGGGTGATAAAGACAGCCCACGTCCTTCGTGGGCTCCACCCTGCACACATATGTACATAACCATACACCAACACACACATTTTAAAAATTAATTGATTAAAAAATCGCTTTAGACACTTTATTCTGAGGATGAGGAAATGGACGAGGTGAGGGGTACAGATATCACACAGAGGGACAACTGTTCCTGCTTCATGGGTAGAAACCAGTCAGATACCCTGCCTTTGACAAACAGAAACATCGCCGGGCGGCTGTGGGCAAGTCAAACCCAGGTCCCCTGGAACCTCCTCCCTAGACCCTGGCCCACAGCTTGCCTTCACCCCTCAGCCTTCCCTCTGTTCCCAGACATGCAGCCACCCACCATCCCATGAAGGGAGAGCACAGCCCAAGAGCCAGGACTTCTTCCTTTTGCAAGAAGGGTGGAGCAGTCACAGGGCTGCTGCTGGGCCAGGGACACTGTCCCCTGAGCACCAGTTTGAAGACAGCATATATATATATATATATATATATATATATATATATATATATATATATATATATATATATATATATATATATATGTATATCCAGGAAGGACCCTGCAGCCTGCACACAGCTAAGGTCCCCGGGCCACCTGCTGACTCGGTAGGGGAGGACAGCAATTCCCCCATGCAGAGGAACCTGTCAAGCTGTCAACTACTTCAGAAAAAACACCCCTGCCATCCGGTCTGCAGTCGGAGGGGCTGTCAGAAGCTCCCAGGGAACTTAAAAGACAGGCTGCTGGGTCAGTCGCAGGGAACCAGAGGATGTGAGGTCATGAAATGCTTCCTGGAGCTGCTGTTGCCACTGCCAGCTGGGATCCTCATCCCAGAAACTCTTCTGTCTGTTCACTGTACAACCTCTTTAGAGGGGCTCCTTCCAGCCCGTGTCCCACACCTTTACCCAGGCCAGGATCAATGCGCCTAGTAAAGCTTCACTGACAATCCGTCTAGACTACAAATAAACACTGTATTACCTCGGTGCAGGAGGCCACTTCCCAATCCTTCCATGCAGTAAGAGGGAGCAGAGGCAGCAGCCCCACCCACCGAGCACCCCCATCAGTGATGGAGAGACAGGAAGACCTCCACCAGGGTCGGGTAGAGCCTGGTGAGGGGCCACCAAAGGGAAGGTGAAGTGGACTTGAGGATCCTGAGGCCCAGGGGAGGCTGGAGTGTGGTGGGAAGGGGGTGGTGTCAGCACTGGGGATAACAGAAGGGGGTATTAGCATTGGGGGCAGGAAGACAAGAGTAGCAGGCAGGGCTGGAAGGTAGAGGGTAGCAGTTATGAAGAGGCAGCAGAAAGGCCAGGAAACTTGCCATAGCAGGCCAGAACAAACCAGCCAGGGAGAGGTGGGTAGAGGGATTGGGGTGGGGGGTGGTAAAACAGAAGGAAAAGTGGGGCCTTGGGTGTCACTCGAGGAAGAACTCTGCATCCCCTGCTGACATCTACAAGGGCCTGTTAGAGCGAGTGGCTTTCCAGCCTGCTTGAGTTTCCCCATCCCTGTCAGCTCTGCCCAGTCCATCAACAAGAGTGCTGCTCTCAGCCCTCCGCAGAGAGCCTTGCTTTAGCAAGCACAGTTAGTGAAGGACTCATAGTCAGCCAGAGAATAGGCTGAGAATATGTAACTGTGAGTGCTCAGGCCTAAAGGGATATCTGTAGTATCCCACCCCTGCCTCAGGGAACATGGGGGGAAAAAAGGTGCTGGAGAGTAGGGGCCGGTATATCAGTGTCCTCTGGGTGTGACGGGACTAATGTACTCCAGCTCACAGCTGCTATGACTGCCTGCACAAGAGCATTCATACTGCATTCAGTATGGATGGCAAGAGGCTCTTGAGGCCCCAGCTGAGGAGCTATCGGTAGCCAATGGCTGCTGGGGAAGGGAGAGTCATTTTTCTTCAGGGATGTGGCCCCCGGTAGGTTGCCCGTGCTCTAGTACATAGCCCCACACCCATGTGCGTGTAAACAGGCTGCACTAACTGGCCTCCATGGGCTACATAAAAAAGGAAGAGAGCATGAAGTGGGGAGGGGGCGGGCAGGAGGAGCTGATGAATACGACCCAAATATACAGTATTCATACATGAAATTTTCAAAGAATAAAAAATGCTCAAAAATCAGAACATTTAAGAGTGGGCTATTGGAGGGTGTACCTCAGCAGTAGAGCATGCCTGGTGTGTCTGAGGGCCTGGGTCTCATCCCCAGCACAAAGCATGCAAGGAAACTAAGTATGTGCCTATCATTATTGAACGCTTCCCTTCACTTCCGGGTTTTGTTCATGGATTTTAGCGTTAAGTGCGAGCATGTTTATAACTGCTACCTAGGCCTGTAGCACTGACCCTGTTTTATCCTTATAAAATGTTGCTCTTCATCTCTAATAATTGTTTTATTTTAAAGTCTATTTTGTTTGCTATCCACACAGCTACTCTTAGCTTTTTGGGGTTTCTATTCCCATCTTTCCACATCTGTTTACACCTCTGGATCTAAAGTGTGTCTCACAAGGGCACTGTTGTGGTCCAAGGGTTTATGTCCCCAGAATTCACCTGTTAAAACCTAACAAATATGGTGGCCTGAGGCAGGGCAGGGACGTGATGGGTGAAGCTTTGCCCTCCCAGATGGGTTTAGACCCAAGGGCCAAGCAGCCTTCCCTGCGACATGAGAACTCACCAGAGAACCTGCTGGCTATGGGGAAGCAGACCCTCACCAGACACTGCATATCTGGGTGTCCTGAGTTGAACATCCAGCCCCAGTGTGTATTAAAGAAACCTCTCTTATTTACAAGCTCCCAGCCTCAGGTATTTTGTTACAGTAGACCAGACAGACTAAAGGAGCTGGATCATATACTTGATCCATTCTGATGCTAAATATCCATCTTTAGATTGGCTTGTTCAACACAGTCCTGTTTAATGGCATCACTGATGTGACTAGATCTGCCTCTGCCATTTTGGCTTTTTTTTTTCTGCTTTATTATTGTTTAATAATTTCAAATAGGTAGATAATGGTTTTTTTTTTAATCAAATTCATCCCCATCCACTCCACTCCAACTCCTGCCCTGCCCCACCAACCATGTTTCCCTCCCTAACTGAGGTGCTGTTTTTATTAAACGCACTGAGTCCACACAACGCTGTCTGTATGTACTCGGGTTTAAAACCATCTCCTGGAGCGTGTCCCACATCCCTCAAGGAAACTGAGCTGACTATCCCTCGCCCGTGGATTTCCATCCTGGGTCACTTTTGTTCCTGCCCCCCCCCCCCCACTTATTGCCTCCTTTTGCATTAAATGAAGCCGGTATACACTCTACATATAATTCAGGAGCAAGGATTTCAAAGAGTTATTTCTGTTTAACGTAGACAGACAATTTTAAGCTTCTTAAATGGCTCCTTTTCAAATCCATCATGTTTTTTCCCTATCTGGTGCCAGTAAATGGGAGCAAATGGACCCTTCATCGAACAGCCACAGGACACCAGCTGCATTTTTAAATGCCTGCTGCTGGCCTCTGAGGCTGGGGCATCTGAGGTACTCAAGTTGTTCTCCTCAGCAGAAGGCAGGATGAGGTCATTATGGTTTAGGCATCTCCTTCTTGACATCTGATGGCAGCCCAGGGCTTCAGAGCAAGGTGAGGTGGTGGCGGCTGGTATTTTCAAACGTTATGCCTTGCTCTTGAGAACATCAGCATGGGTGCCAAGGAAGCTCCAGGGAGCAGAGGTACATTATGCACCTTCTGAAGTGACCAGGTTGGACAGCACCCCAAGTTCTCAGCCTACCTCGATGCCCAAGTGACAACACCACTTGGCCTCCTAGTTTACCTGCAAAACCCTCCTCACCATTCACCAGAAAACTTGAAAGACAGCTGCCACCCAGCAGCCTGGGACATGTGAAATCTCAAATTAACAACTTATATCGTGAGATGGGTGATTCTGCACCCTTCCTGTCTTCTGGGAGGAACCCCCATTTCTGATATCCTACAGCAACAAGGCTCATTGGTGTCTTGAAGCATCTTGTGTTCGTTTTTAGCAAAACTTACTGAAACATGCAGAGGTCTCGGGAATGGGGCTCATGCTGAGCCACTGGGATATTTCCAGGCACAATGTACATCAGTGAAACTCCCATGGTAACCAGTGTAGTAAAGAGGCCAGACCCAAAGTGGAGCTCACCGCCCTTCTGCTTTTTTAGTTGGTGAAAAAGCTGCCGCCATCCTGAGCCTGACAGACTCCAAACCTCGCTGGAGAAATCCAATCAAAGGCTGCTTAATGCTCCATCACCCGACTCCCTGGCTTACCAGGCATCCTTGCCAACAACAGAGAGGCTTGCTGTCTAAAGGGTGTCCTAAGATGCACTGGGGAGAAAGGCAATGCAATGTGGGCCTTCCAAGAATATAGAGTTGGAAGAACATTTTTCCCCCAACATTTCCTGCCCCATTAAAAGAGCAGAGAGAGGACACAGAGTTTTACCCATATGCCCTAGCTGTTACTCTTAGGCTCTTAGACAGCATGGGGGTGCATCACTGTGGTGTCTGGGGATCAGACAGCTATCACTGGAGGTGGCTGCTCAGGGCACACAGTGACCTTACCAAGGCCAGGTGGGTCCAAGGAAATCAGACCCGCACATTTCAGTTTATGTGTGAGCCCAGTCCAAAAAGCCTCAAACCAAGTCTGTAAACCCACTGAGTGCTCTAGTTGCATCCGACCCTGGGATCCCGCTGTGAGTGGACAGCACTTTCCTCCTTGTGGTACACTACAGGGAGGCAAAAAAGTCACCGGCAGCTTCAACAGTTTGTCTGGGGCAGTGATAGAGGATGCACAGAGCGGCAGGGATCCTGGAGATGTGCCTGACTCTTCCTGGGGATGGAGCATGATGCCTGCCGTCAGCGAAGGGTCTTGGGAGGAAAGCTGGTAATGGAGCTGAACTCCAAATGGAGGTGTGCTCATTGGCCCGGTGGGAAAGGCAAACAAAGAGAGCCTGCTCCGTCATCAGGAACAGCAGGTAGATAGTGCAGCTGACCAAAGAAGTCCATTCCCTGCCCTGAGGATGCTCCGGGGACATCCCCGGATCTTCATTCATTCCTGAAACTCAGAAAACAACACACACACACACACACACACACACACACACACACACACACGAACCCAAGACCCGCAATCCCACAGTCCCACTCATTTCGGTTTAGATGTGAGCCCAACCTGCTTCTGCCTTGATCCCTGCCAGACACTTTCAGGCAGTGTACAAAGGAAGTCTGACCCTTTGCAACCTTATGTAAAGTGCTCCCTAGGTCCCCTTTCCATGCAGAGTACACACTCGATGATACCCCAGGACATCAGAGCTCCCAGGGAGAAGAGGCTTGGTTCCCTTGAGGTTTCACTCATCCTGAAGTCCCCGAGCTGGCCAGGCAGAAAGTGGTAGATTAGGAAGGAGCCCATGCTCTGGCCACACCCTCACGGGGAGGTACTGGGAGGGAGCTTAAGTTTCAGGGGTAAAATAGTGCAGGCAGCTGAGAGAAGCTGGTGCAGATGGGACTCCAGGAGTGGCCCAACACTCTCCAAACACGTCAGAGTGATCACCGTGGTGGCAGGTTAGAGATAAGCAACTGTGAGCCCCCACCCCCACCCCCACCCCCAGAGCACAAAGCCCGGAGGCACAGAGCAGAAAGCCTTGCAGATGGGCCCATCAGCACTTCCTGTTACAGTCTTCTGAGAGCCCCTTTGGGCTGGTCTCCTACTGAGTCTGTATTTTCACTCAGACTGTGTGCACTGTGGGTCTCACTCCTCCCCCACAAAGTCAGCTGCAGGCCCTCTAGATTTGGGGACCCAGGCCCTACAAGACACAAGAGGGCCTGCTATGGACAAAGGTTCTTTGTCACTGTTCATCATCGGGCTGAGTTCATCATATGGGGGAGTGGGGGTGGGAGGTGGGGGGGCAATGAGCCATAAACCTCTCCCTGGCCCAAGGTCACACAGGCAACAGAGAGCAGAGCAGAGGTGGGAAGCCCGTGGGTGTGAACACCTTGTCCCACCAACATCTAGCCTCGGGGAGCTTTACACTACAGACAGTTCCCCAAAGGGACACTGTCACTTCAGTCGTGCAGGGTTAGAGCAAGCCCCAGGCCTCGTGCCCCTCCCCCCACCCCTCCCCACCGCCAGCCTCTCCCACACCAGCCTGTCACTGTAAATATTCCAGTGGTTACATCATAAAAATAAAAAAAGCAACAGGTGATATTTAACAGTGCTTTTCACTTAGCTCAAAACATACAAAGCAGGACCATCCCCCCCCCCCATATGCTCAAGGCTCATCTCCCCCAGGGGTTTATTCATATTAGAAAGTCTATCTTCATGCCTGCTGAAGCCATGTCTCAGGGCTCCGGAGTGGCTGCAATAGCGTGGCAGCTCAGCTCAGGAGGTCTCCTGGCCATCCCAACACAGGCACCTGAGTTCCCGAGCCTGAGGAAACTCACTCACAGTCTGATGACCACCTCCAGCAGGGACACCACCAACCTTACATTGGGCTGTCCTTTCATGCATTAGCAACAGCAGTCCCAGGAGAAGCAGAGACACCCTCCAGATTTCACAGAGGAAGTAGTAGTACTCAGAAAAATTAAGTCATGTGCCCTTGAGCCCAGAGCTAGCAAGGTAGCATGGGGAAATTAAGTCACCTCACCTCCACACAACAGCAACGTGTGTTTAGGGCACACGGACACCATCCGGATGCCTGGCTCTGAGAGTCAAGCAAACTTGGGAAATGAGTTTCTACCTGCAGGATGCTTTATTCCAGTGGGGGGCAGGGGGCATGAAATGAAGAAAAAGAAGGAGAGGAAGTCATTGCAGACCACGCTGACTCTCAGAAGGAAATGGTACCAAAGGCAAGGGGAAAATGGAGTCCCTGCCTGCCACAGCAATTTAAGATGGGAAAGATGCCAAGCAGCCAGCTGGGGCCAAGGCAGAGGGCAGCCTTCCCAAGAGCAAACAGCAGACAGAAATGCTCCTCACAGCAAGAGCCCGTCGTCCTGTTCCAGAAACTGGCAGGGAGGTGGCCAGGGTTCCCTTCAATGTGCCAATTGCCTCCCTCGGCCATTCCCCCAGCCCCCACCTCCTCGCTCCAGTTTCAGGATACCCCCATGCTCTTGCTGGGGAGAGGAGGAGCCAAGAAAGCATTCCCCTAGTTGTATGTCCCCAGCAGAGTGCTGGGCACGGAAGACCCATTACCACCGTTAAACATGTGGGTGACAGATGACGAAATGCAGGAGAGAAGAAAGTCGTGACACTGTGTGCAGTCTCCACCACCACTCACAGTCAACCAAGGTGGAAAGCACCAGGATGCCCACCAAGGAGGAGTGGGCACTCAGGATGCCCACCAAGGAGAAGTGGGCACTCAGAATGCCCACCAAGGAGGAGCGGGCACTCACACGTTGAAACAGTATTCAGTCACAAAAAAAAAAAAAAAAAAACCAAAGTGTCGACACCTGTCACACCTGGGCAAACAAGTTAGACAAAAGAAGGTGGTCACAAAAATGAGGGTGCGACACGATCCTATTTATATGTCTCTCCAAAATACAGAGGCTGAAGGCAATGCAGGGGCTGGAGGCCAGGAGGGGCAGGCAATGGGGAGTGACAGTTAACAGGCATGGAGGTTTCCAAGAGAGTGGTGAAAAACCATCCTAACCAGGCAGGGATGGCTGCACCCTGCATGTACTCAATACCGCATGTACTAAATAATGCACGTACTGCATGTGCTGCACTCTGCATGCACTCAATACCGCATGTACTAAATAATGCGCGTACTGCATGTGCTGTACTCTGCATGCACTCAATACTGCATGTACTAAATAATGCGCATACTGCATGTGCTGCACTCTACATGTACTCAATACTGTCAGTCTACACTTTGCAATGGTTAGCTTCACATTCTGTGAATTTACCTCGGGTTTGTTTCTTTTTAAGGGGAGTCGGGAAGAGAAGGAAAAAGGGGGATTGCCACAATGGAATGCAGACTGTGACTTCATTAAACAGTGTCCTGTGCTGGCTTGCTCAGGTACAGTGCCAGCCTCCAGAACAGGATCAAAAGGTACACAGGAGAAGAAGGGCCATCTTCTCTGTCACCCCTCACCTCACTTTTACGCCTCAGCTTTCCTGGGAAGTAGGACACCCCTCCCATGGCACACCCCACTCCCTCCATCCCCGAGGAAAGTACCAAGGGCTCCAAACTCAAAACACCGCAAGGGAGAAGCTAGAGGCCAGAAAGCTGAGCCAGCGTGTCCCTCTGACCTGGAATACACAAGCGCATTACCACCACAAAGCCCAGGCCCACTGGAGCACACAGAACTTCTTTCATTCCTCAACGTGGCCCTTCGGCCAAGCCACGGCCAGCGGGGGAGAGCGAGCAGGCAGCTAGTGCCCAGTCCCAGGTTGCCATGGTTAGGTTGGAGTCATCAGGGCACTGGAGGGTCCTGAGGATATATCCAGTGCCTGGAGAGGGAAGAGGACACCTCAGGCCACACTCACCAGCACAGAATGGCCCAATAGCTGCCTGAATGTGCTGTCCCGGGGCACAACCTTACTGCTCCTGTCCACAGCACAGTGCTAGACCAGGCCTTCCCTGTCTCTTGTCCCATCCTTGCATCCAGGGGATCTGCAAGCATGGAAACTCAGTGTTCTATTCTGCTTTCTGTCCTGTGATAAAGCACTGACCAAAAGCAACTTGGAGCTGGGGAGGACAGGGTTTATTTCATCTTACAGCTGAGAGTCTGTCATTTGGGAAGCCAGGACAGGAACTCAAGGCAGGAACAGAAGCAAGGGCCATGGAGCAGCGCTGCTTACTACTGGCTTGCTCAGTCTGCTTTCTTATACAATCTAGGTGCACCTACCCAGAGTGGCATCACCCCCCAGTGAGCTGGGCCTTCTCACATCACAGCAATCAAGACAATACTCCACAGACAGGCCCACAGGCCAATCTGATGGAGGCAATTCCTCAATGGACACTCCCTCTTTCAAGGAGTATCTAGTGATCCTCTGATGTCTACTTGTAGCTATGACAGGGGCCTTCCCCTCTAGAAATAAATAAATGTCATTAAATTATTTTTAATTTTTTTATTTCATGTGCATTGGTGTGCACATAAGTCTGTGTGAGGGTGTTGGCTCCCCTGGAACTAGAGTTGCAGAGAGTTGTGAGCTGTCATGTGGGTGCTAGAAATTAAACTCGGGTCCTCTGGAAGAGCAGCCAGTGCTCTTAACAACTAAGCCATCTCTCCAGCCCCTAAAAAATTATTTTTAACTATGGCATCCTACCCCTAGCCAACTCTGAGTCACAGACATAGCACTTTGAGCCACACTCTTTCATTGTTGGCCCCAAGACCTTATGTTACTATCACAATATAAACACAGTCCAATTTTAAAAGTTCCATTCCTTAAAAAAATTCAATGATTTTAAAGACCATCATCTCTTTAAAAATCCAACATCAAAAAAAAAAAAAAAATCCAACATCAAGGCTGGCGAGATGGCTCAGCATTAAGAGCATATAAGCTCTTGAAGATCTAACATCCACAAGATGGCTCACAACCATGCATAGGCATGTACACAGTCTACATACATACATACAGGCAAAACATTCAAACACAAAAAATAAAATAAATCCAAAATTTTTTATAAATAAAAACCCAGAGGCTAGAGAGATAGTTTGGTGGTTAAGAGCACTGGCTGGGCTTGCAAAGGATGCAGGCTTGATTCTCAGCACCCACATGGTGGCTCATAACCATCTGTAACTCTAGTTCCAAAGTTATCTGATGCTCTTTTCTGACCTCTGCAGGCACCAGGCATGTGTACACACACACACACACACACACACACACACACACACACACACACACACACACAGAGTATACTTACATATGTGCCAGCAAAATACTCACAGACAAAAAAATATAAAAATAATAAATAATAAATCCAAATTCTGTCAACTGTGGGCTCCCGTAAAATCCAAAACAAGTTATATACTTTCTTATTTTGAGAGGGAAGGACCAGGCCACAGTTCTAATCAAACCAAAACAAAACCCACACTTAACAATGTGAAAAGCTCCAGGTCCGTCTGGGACTCACTCATGATTTTCTGGGCTCAATTGACTTGGTTATATCAACTCTCCAGTTCCGAATTCCACAGCACATAGCTTGTCCTGTCAGCTGTAGCCAGTTTCCCAACCCACTTGCCACTGTCCTTGCCAGATGTCCCATGGTGCCAGCACCTCCAATATTCTGGGGTCCAATATCTTCAACGATGGCTGTCCTGGCCTTCAAATTTCAGCTTCTCTCTATGACCCCTTCAATCCTGAGATTTTCACTGCTGGTGAGGCTGTACCTTCACCAACGGCCTGGCCTGGCCTCTCATGGTGCCAAGCCTCTGCTGCTCTCCATGACCCCTTCATGCCTTCAAAATAAGTACCACCAATCTTACACACATTACCAAGTTGTGCTGCCAGCTTGAGATGCAGACTTGACCCACTCTGGACCACAGACAGCTTCTGTGTGCTGACCGGGAGGAAATACTTCCCAAAACATTTCATTTCAGGGATGCTGGTTTTTTTTTAACCCCCATTGATTCTTCAGCCCCAGTCGGCCAGAAACTACAGATTTTTTTCATTCAAAATATCCCATGAATGGCCGCAATAGAGTCTTTGAGGGACTCTCTAACTTCCCCTCCGAAGTTTCACAAGCCAGGCCCTCAGAGTCTGCACTGCTCTCAGCACCCTGTATATTCCAAGCTCCCACAGAACAGCCCATTACGCTCTGAGCACTCAATGGCTCTTCTAGCCCAAAGCATCAAATGCTCCACCATCCCCCCCAAACAACATGGTCAGGTCCATTGTAGCAACACCCCTCAGTACCACTTTCGGATCTAGCTTGCTTTCTATCGCTGTGACAAAACACTGACTGTAGTTGGTTGTTTGTACTCTTTACTCTCTTGGGGGCTCGCCATCCAGCTCCCAAGCAAACACACACGGAGATTTTTTTTTTTCTTACTTGTAAATGCCCAGCCTTGTTTCTAGCCAGCTTTTCTTTCTTAACTTAAATTATTTCATTTATCTTTTGCCTCTGGGCTTTTACCTTTCTCTATTTCTCTCTCTCTCCCCCCCCCTCTCTCTCTCTGAGGGAGGGTTTTGAGACAGGGTTTCTCTGTGTAACAACAGCTATAGCTGGCCTGGAATTCACTTTGCAGACCAGGCTGGCCTTGAACTCACAGAGAGCCGCCTGCCTCTGCCTCCAGAGTGCTGGGATTAAAGGCATGCACCACTTCACCCAGCTCTATAGCTTTTCTTTCCTTCTTATTCCCTGGAGTCCTCCTCTTTCTCTTCCTCCTCTATCTTCTTCATCCCAAATTTCTCCTGTTTATTCTCTCTGTCTGCCAGCCCTGCCTATCCTTTCTCCTGCCTTGCTATTGGCCATTCAGCTCTCAGGTGTTTCAGACAGGCAAAGTAACACAGCTTCAGAGTCAAACAAATGCAACATAAAAGAATGCAACATATCTTTGCATCACTAAACAAATGTTCCACAGCATAAACAAATGTAGCACATTTTAAAATAATATTCTACAACAAGTAACCCATAGCAACTTCAAGGTGGGGGGAGGTGGGAGTTGTTACAATCCATCATTGAGGGAAGCCAGGGCAGGAACTGAAGTCAGGGTCTTGAAGGCAGGAACTGAAGCAGAGGCCATGGAGAAGTGCTGCTTACTGGATTGCTCCCCATGGCTTGCTCAGGCTGCTTTGTTAAACAACCTAGAACCAACTTCCCAGGAATGGCACTGTCCACAGTGGGCTGGGCCATCCCACATCAAATATCAATCAAGACAATGTTCCACAGACCAAGCTGATGGAGGCAATTCCTCAATTCAGACTCCCCTTCTAAGGTATGTTTAGGTCTGTGTCAGATCGACAAGAACTAAGACACCAGGGCCATTGACTCTCATCAAATGAGGAAACTAAAATGCAGGGGATCCCGAAAGGTGCAAATATTTGCACAATTAACAGCTAAAAGGCAAAGCTGGCATTGAACCTGAGGCTGACATTTGTACTGGGCAGTGAGGGTCAGTAAAGAATTCAGATGCAGTTTAGGATGATAGAAAGTTCTGGAAATGGGTGACAGCCACGCTACAGAGCAATGCAAATGTGCTTAGTGCCACAAACTATGCACTTAACCAAGATTACTATGATAGCCATTGTTAAATAGCAAATATACAGTTAATATCAAAATATTTTAAGAACTGATCAGCAAATTTTGACATTAGATATAAGATATCCTATACTCTATGACTTGAAAAAAAAGATATCCTATACTCTGTACCTCATAAACAAGTAAAATTCAATGAGTGGCAATAAAAATATAAAACTCCAAGAAAAAAAAAAGAAGAAATAAAGAACATAGGCTTCCTGCCTCCAAACGTGTGGGCTGTGTGACCTGGACAGACTGTAGAGCCTCTCTGTGCCCATTTGTTAAGAGATTCCTCCTCTGGGTTTCTCTGGAGTCAGAGACAGCACTGCTCACAGGGCAGCAACCCCTCTGCCTGCCACACCAGCTAGGTCAGGTTCAAGCCACAGCAGCCACCAGCCATCCTGCACAAAAGGGCAGGGCAGGGCTGTGCTCCAGTAACTTTATTTACATCAGCACCAGCAGCCAATCCTGCTGTGGACCCTAGTGCTTGGTAAGAGTTTTGCCATAATGTTCAAAGAACTATGGCATCTGCCACTATGCAAGTTCATGAGAAGCACACTTCCTGAGCAGCTTTGAAAGTACATCAAAGCCAGAGGCAAGGGCAGAATGTCATCTCCCACCCCATCCCCCCCTGTCCTCTACGCTGTCCTCAGAATTCTGGCCTTCTCTCTATTACGTCCAGTCAGGGCCTTTCCTTAAAAGATTGATTTTTATTTATTTTATGTATATAAATATCTTCCCTGTGTGTATGGCTATGCACCATTTACGGGCCCAGTGCCTGCAAAGGCCAGGAAGAGGCATAGAACCTCCTGGAACTGGAGTTGCAGATGGTTGTGAGTTGGCATATGGGTGCTAGGAACCCAACCCAGGTCCTCTTCAAGATCAGCAAGTGCTCTTAACTGCTCCAGACCCCCCCCCCACCAGCCAGGGTTTTGACCCAGCATGCCATTACCTCTCCCAAGTCATCACTGTCTGGTGTCTACTTCCTTCCTTCCTCTCCACTCTCTGCTCAGGCTTTCAGAGCTTACCGCCCACTCCCAGCCCCACCCCCACCCTGGTGCTCCTGCTGCCTGTGGCCCCCAGTGTCTTCAGGGGCCTGTGGAACCACATAAGCAAAGCAAGCATTTCCCCCAAGGCTTTGGGGTCAGGGGATTGCTGGCCAGCCCGGGACCCTCTTCTACCCCTCAGACAACAGCAGCCCCAGTGGCTGGGGGGGGGGGGTTGTTATGGGGGCATGTTTCCACAGAAAGCAGCGCCACAGGAAGGTGGTGATACACTGCCCAGCGGGGCAGCATCTGAGGTAGAGGAGGACTCCCTCATCTTCTACTCCTCCTCTTCACGCGATCTCTACCTGCATGGCACAGTGGGGCTAAAATAAGATCCCCCACAGCAGAAGTGGGAGGTAGAGCAGCGCAAGTTACTCTCCTTATGTAACCTCCGCTCCCCCAGAGCACAGAGACTGCGTGCCTTGCCTAGAGACACAGAGCCACGGGGGCCTGAGCTCACCTCACCCATGACTTCTTAGGATCACCCGCTTAGCTGGGAAAGGGCAAAAGAACTTCCAGCATTGGGCATCTGTTCTGTGACACAGGTCATCACACAATTGTCATCATGACCATTTAATAAGAAGACCACACCTCTGATCCCCCAGACAACTCAACGAAAGAGAAACGCTGTCCCCCTTTATACAGGAAACAAAGAGAGAGAATTTCGTCCTCTGGCCCAGGAGCTCACAGCAATAAGAATGAGGACGCAGATGAGTCTTGTAGGTACATTCCATCACCTTGGAGGAAGAGACCCACCTGAGAGAGAATGGGGACCACAGGACTATCTCCCCAAGGGAGGACCTTTAGTCAGAACACCCAGGTGGGAAACACCTGCCCGTTCGTTCCAGCCAAGTGGCATGGAGGGTCCAAGACACTCAGTTCCCCAAACCCCTAGTGGGCTGGATCTGACTCAGGGGAACCCCCACAAATCCTGTCGCTGCACACGTGTGGGAAGCTCTGGGAGGTGCAGATAAAGGAGTCACAGAGTCTGGTAAATAAAGAGAAAACCACAAGAACGTAACTCGAGTGCAAGGCCTTATCGTATGGAGTTCCCAAGCAGACAAAAGAGGAACATGATTTTAGAGAGAGAGAGAAAAAACATTTTTTTTAGAAAACTTGTGTGCAGACATGACCATGGAGCACAAACGTGGCTGAGACAGGACAGCAGGAGAGGGATCAGGTGGGCCAGGGACTCTGATTGGTGGGGACAGTGGGATTCTGCAGATGGTTTGTGGTACAGGGAATAGCAGTCTCGTCACCTCCGGAGACCACGGACATTTTCAGGACTTCTTGTTGCAAAAAGGGGAAGGTGAGAATTACCTCCAACTCCTGTGCAGACCCCAGCAATCCGACCTGGAGCAAGGTCCCATGAGCATGTTGCAGAATCCTCAGCCTCACAAACAGACTCACAAAATGATCTCTCTCCGCCCCCCACCTCATTTCAAAGCAGTCCCTTCCAGTTGTCCCGCCCAGCGGATGGAACTGCCATCAACCAGCCCTCTGTCCTGGAGAAACAGCCAGCTCCTCCCCCACCTTTGCCCACACATCAGAGCCTCCCAAGTCACTGGAGGTGACATCAGGTGTGGCTGGCCTTGCCCTCTTCACCTGGGCTGGTTCGGGAGGCGCAGCTATCCACCGTGAAAGCCCAGGGTGACAGGCCCTGCCACACCCGGAAGCTTAGACTGGCAAGGAGCTCCTACTTTACTTTGATCTACAAGGATCTGGCCAAATGAAGGAAGGGCGTGCCCAAAATGGGAACAACACAGCAAAGGCCAAGGTCAGTGTGCCTGAGTACGCTAAAGGCAAGTGGCTGGGCACGGCCAGTGGATGTATCTTTGAGCCTAAAGCGTAGAGCAGAGACTGGCGGAGAAGGGGGGGGGGGGGGAAGATGGGAAGAGTGTGCGGGAAGGGAAGCTGGCCAGTGGCCTAAATGGGCCTATCCTCGGGATCCCGCAGCTAGGAGGATGGAATGATGTTCAGAAGGCCTAGGAATGCGTCGCACAGCGCAGATCCCTAACACGAGGCCGTTAGCCAGGAGCACGGCATGGTACCCGGCGAGGTGCCCTGCACCGCCCAGCCGATCCTGAGGCCAGCCCGGAAAGCCGGTGAGCCCAAGGAGCGCCGCCGGGCACAGGGTGGGTACCAGCCTTTCTTCACGGCGCCCCAGCCTTCTCGCCGGCGCACACGTGGGCGGAGCGGCGCGAGGGTGTGCGTAGCCCGGCAGCCGCAGCGTGTGCAGTGCGTGGGGTGGGATACCGCCAGGGCGGCCTCCCCCTCCGGGTCACCCCTACAGACCCTGGGCTCCACCTAGGCGGGGACCTGCAGGACAGAAAGCCGCCGGCCAACCACGCCCCCCTTGCTGAGGCAGGGGTGGGTCTCCTCTCACTCCTCAGCTCCGGGACATAAGGGGGAGACGAGTGGAAAGCGGGGTGGCGTGAGCGACACAGGGGAGCCAGGAGCTAGTGTCGGGGAGAGCCGCCACCACAGGAAAGGTTGGGGGTCTGGAGAGAGTGGGGGAGGGGAGATGGGCGGGGCCGGGAGGTGGGATGAACGGTGCAGGGCTGTCGTGAGGGGTGCGGAGGCTGGGGGTGGGGATCGGACAGGCAGCACCAGTAAAGGTGTCCCCGCCGCAGGGTCCGCCCACCCGGGCCCCCTCCCTCCGCGGCACACCTGTACCCACCTGCTTGACGCTCGGACCCGAGCCGGGCAGCAGCCGAACGCCGCATTCTCCGGCCGCCCCCTCCCCGCGCGTGCCTACGCCGCTGTCGCCGTCGCCGACGCCTTAGAAGGGACGAGACAGGACAGAAAATGAATGCATGCAAAAAATAAAAATAAAGAAAGCCTAGACCGTAGCCAAGGAGGCTCGGCCCGCGGGGGACCCTTGCGCGATGCGGGGACTGCGGGGACCGGCACCGCACACTAGCGGCTGCAGTTCGGTGGGCGCCGGGCGCCGGCTCTCAGTGCGGCCCCGCCCCCTCCCGTGTCGTCCCTCCGATTGGTGCGTCCTCCCGCCAGTCAGTATGGAGGGCGTGGCGTCCTCCCGGCCCCCAGGCAAAAGCCCAGAGCGGTGGTCAGCTCTGGGCACAGGCGAGCGTGCGCACTGAGCTGGGAAGGCCTAAGGGTTGTTAGACCCGACCCAGGCCATCTCAGGCAGGAGCAACGTGGGAAACCTGTCTCAGGCCGGGAAGCTCGCGCCCTGCCCTCAGAGGCCGCCTGCCGCGGGATGGTAACCATCCTGGGAAAGATGCAACGAGGGCGGAGTGTCTGCCAACCCCCCACCCCTTTGGGCTAATGGGAAAGCTGAAGATCAGAGGTTAAAGCGAGATGTTCAAGGTCACAAGTGGTAAGCAGAAGACGCAGGATTCTAACGGTTCTGACATCTCTGTCATTGAACAAAACAGCACCAAACCTACTTCATGAAAATGCAATGTGGCAACCGGGTTAGGAGGTAGGCTTTAGCTAGGCAGAGATTCATTTGTTCAGTGTCACTCTACAGATATGTGTTGAGAACCTACTGTGCTGTCACTAAGATCTAAGGATACCATAGTGGACAAACCATCAAAGATGCGGATGAGCATCCATGCCCAGGGAACAGTCTAAAGACATTGGAGCGTATTTGAGACTGAAAATGAATGTCTGTTTCAAGGCAGACTGGAAAGGTGAGAAAGAAGAGATGGTCAGAGACTGTTGCACCTTGGGAAAAACCGCTGTCAGATCCACGCTGTTTTAATGTACCAGTCAAGATGAACTCTGTTGAGCTGCAGTAACAAACAGGCAGCAATCTCACCGGCTTGTTTTTGGCTTACACGATTCATCCTGCTTAGGTCAGTGGGGCTCTGTTAACGGACATCTGTCACAGGCCCATGCTTATGAGATTGGGTCAGAAGGCGCACCCACAATTTGCAGAGCACTGTGAAGGAAAGGTGGCCTGATTCAGGCGTTTGTAAAACCAACCCTCCCACCTCAAAAGCGCGACACTCCCCCTTGCATTTCATTGGTCGAAGTAAGTCACATGGTCACGCCTGCCTTCAGAGAGTGGAGACCATCCCCTGAATAGGGGAGGGAAGACACAGAATGTTTGTGAGAGACTCTAAGGATGTCATCAACAACACAGCAGCTGTAACGAGAGCATGGACTGAAATGAAGGTTGGGTGGCAAAACTTGGAACAACAGAAAGGTGGTGGGACTGTAGGACTTGCTGGTGGCTTGAACACGTGTAGCAGGGAAAAAGCAACAGGGATGAGGCCCCCGTGTTTGAGGGATGAAGCCCATCTCTCTCTGTACATCGCAAAATGACGTTTGTTTAGAAACAAGACCTTGGAAAGTGTCATTAATGAAGATGAGGCTGCCCTGTAGTACACTGGCCCTTCATCCAGTCTGACTCCCATTCCTATGAAAACGGGTGCAGAGAGACACACAGGAAGGACATAGTTTGTGAGCCTGAAGACATCACCAGAACACCAAAAACCAACAGCCCAGCTTGAGAAAGGAGCAGAGGGGAGTCTTCTGAGAGCCTTAGGGGAGTTTGGCCCTGAAGAGGACTTGAGCAGATGTGATCTAGCTTAGAGCTGAGACAGTAAGTTTCTGTTACCAGAGCCACAGAGTTCGCCCTGCTTTGATACATGTGTATCAGTTACAGATTACATTTGGCCACAAGTTATCCAAAGCACTGTTACACGGTGGGCTAAATTGCTTTTTTCTCACTTAACAAGAAACTCAATGCAAGCCAACCCCAACTTTCTCCTGTCATTCCCTCCCCAGCATGAGATTTCCTTCCTCATAGTGATAAGGTGGCTGCCTGTCTTCCAGCATCCTAGCATCATTCCAGTCAAGAGAGGGAGAGACAATAGGCGCAGACACTCCCCAGCTGCTTTCAGCAGCTTCTCCAGAGGCTCCCGTTTGGTATGTTTGGCCAGAACAGAGTTGCACAGCCCCTCTGGCTCCAGAGGAAGCTGCATTTCTTTTTCAATTAAAGAAGCATTTCTCAGATGCATGAAGAAAAATGATACCATGGAGTTCTGTTAATGGGTAAGAGAAGAATGGATCCTGAACAGATGTCTATGTGGTGCACGAGTTTCATGCCTGCCCAAAGCTTCTAAAATCAAGAGCCTTCTCCTTAAGAAGAATGAGAATTACAAAATCCCATGCAAAAGACAAATCTCTATTTAGAATAATTGGGCCCATGGAGATGGTTCTGTGGATAAAGTACCTATCAGTAGGTCTGATGACCTGAGACCCACATGGTGGAAGGAAAGAACCAACTCCCACAGTGGTCCCCTCCCTCCTCCCCCCTTCTCTCACACACACACAGACTACACTCATACACACACTACACACTATGCATGTAAACACAGACACACATACACTATACATACACAGAGAGAGAGATGCACATACAGATAAATGTCAAATCATTTTTATTTAGAATAATAAAATGTAACAAATTTTGTTTTATGTAATTAGATATCGCAAACATTGTAAGACTCAGAAAAATAGTATAATTGTATTATTTACTACCTGACAGTCCACCACCATTATAGTCCTTTGGTACTTTTTTTTCTTATCTGTTTTGAGTGAGTTCATGGGATAATGATTTGATACCACTCTTTTCTATGCAGAAGACATAGAAATAGATCATTCAGAGTTCTGCAATGAGAGTGGAGGAAACTTTGATACTGATAGATTCTCCTGACTCAGACTCATGAATGATGTGCACAGTTTCAAAATTGTCCAAAAATTAGTAAAAACTGTATCTTTCCTTCAGAAATGAATGCTTAATGTGAACTTATTTATTAAAAAATATATTTTATACAGGGTCTCACTCTGTCTTTGTTGTATTTTGTTATTCTAAATAAGATATTGTGTGTGAGTGTGTGTGTGTGTGCGTGCGCGCACGCGCGCACCACCAGGGGAGTTGGTTCTCTCCTTCCACAATGTGAGTCCCAGGGGTTGAACTCAGGTCATCAGACTCAGTGACAGCTGCTTTTACATATTGAGCCATCTCTCTGTCCCCAGTTATTCTAAATAAGATTCGTCTTGCAGCTATAGTAGAAGTGAGTCAGTCCTCTGCCTCAGCCCCTGGAGTGATGGGATAATGAGTCTGTGACACCATACCTGACTATAATCTCTCATGAGGAGAAGCATCTACCTAATAATTGCAAACAGAAGGGAAGCAGGCCAGCATTTCCAGTCCTGGGGCCCATCCCTGCCACCTAGGAAGAAAGAAGAAAAAACCCAGGTCCCCAAGCTCCCCCAGGTCCACTGAATGAAGTATCACCACGGCAGGCCAAGGCTCTGCAACCTGGTAGTGTGCTCACTGCATCTGATGTCTGCTGGTGCTGGCAGTGAACATTCACTGACTCTCTGGTTGCCTTGTGGCTCCGGCAGCCTATCTATGAATCCTGGCCAGGGCATTTTATCGTACCAACAAGAAATGAAACCCAGACAACACGGGCCACGGGAACCCGCACATGAGGCCATCCCAGACCCTGGAAGAGGCAATGCTTGACCTCTCAGCCTTGAAGGTGAATCTACCCCAGGGCCACTGTGTGACTGCTGCATAACCCTGGTGAGAAGGGTGCCATCATGCTGTCCTAATAAAGGACGAGAAGCTGGGCCCAGGTAGCTAGCACCTGAGGACACACCTAGTATCCAAAACTGCACCCCGGTACTGTGTCATAGGACACCCAGCCCTGGGTCCAAGGCTCAGCTCCACACACTGGCATTCGCAGTGTTCCCAGCATAGAAGCACCTTCTGAGAAGCCCAGAGAGCCACCCTGTGGTGGAAGACCTACTCCTGAGAGGGAGAAGGATTTCAGGGGATCATGAACCAGAGAGTGACTGGTAACTGCAGACAGCTCCGCAACTGCCTCAAAATAGAAAGGGCTTTTTAAAAAATCGATCATCCTTTGATAACCTTGAAGGCAGTTCACCGAGGTGTGGTCAAGGGCTGCAGGGTTTCCTCTTAAAATGAGGAGTGTCAGCCGGGCGGTGGTGGCACACGCCTTTAATCCCTGCACTCGGGAGGCAGAGCCAGGCGGATCTCTGTGAGTTCGAGGCCAGCCTGGGCTACCAAGTGAGTTCCAAACTACACAGAGAAACCCTGTCTTGAAAAACCAAAAAAAAAAAAAAAAAAAAAATTAGGAGTGTCAGCCTCGGGGGTTTGTGAGCCTAGCTTGACGGGGCACTGCTACCTTAGTTCACACTCTTGAATGGGTGTAGTTTGCTCTCTGCAGGCAATTGTGGAGAGGAAAATGAAAGCTACCTTCAGTCTTTATTTATCCTTGTGTGCAAACCCTTGTGTGCAGTCACAACAAGAAGGCTGTCTTCAT